>NW_019524832.1:425372-484462 GCF_002814215.2 Seriola lalandi dorsalis | reverse complement strand
GTTGGGGAAGCAGTGTATTGTAGGTTTACAAGAGCTTTTTTGTTTAAAACAGCTGATAATAGCAGACTCAGCCGTGTTTAACTGATGTTTGTTGCTCTTAAGACTTTTACATCACATGTATATACGTTAGTTACACACGTAAGTTGTTGTAACCCAAATACAAAACATTGTTGAAAGATCATTTAAGAATTGTTCATCATTTGTCCTCTCCAGTTCTTTGACCGCCTGACACTGTTTGGTATGCCGGCCAAGCACCAGCCAGACTTCATCTATTTACGACATGTGCCCCTGAGGAAGGTGCACCTGTTCACCATCATCCAGCTCACCTGTTTGGTTATGCTCTGGGTCATCAAGACCTCCAAGGCTGCCATTGTCTTTCCTATGATGGTGTGTAAACTGTTCCAATTATACCATCTGCAGGCCCATCACACAATACGCACACTTTCACTACACACCTAACTAGTGTTAACAGGGCTCAGTGTGTGAGTACAGGTATGTCAGTGGGGTCAGCTCAGCACT
Source organism: Seriola lalandi dorsalis (assembly GCF_002814215.2). Lineage (NCBI taxonomy): Eukaryota > Metazoa > Chordata > Actinopteri > Carangiformes > Carangidae > Seriola > Seriola lalandi. Next base: position 483,943 of record NW_019524832.1, on the reverse strand, counting down.
AGTGTAGGAGTTAAATTGTAGACACATTATTAAATGACTTAAAATTTTGGTAGGGATCATTTCTCCTTGATACATTTTAAAGACAACGTTGCAGGTTTTTGTTAATCATTGCACCTGCCACAAATAATTTGGCCTCTTAGTCTTACGTTGCTTTGAAATGTGCAGGTTGTCAGAGATATTTTCCCCAAAAAACAGAACACCATATACTGTATATAATGTTTCGTGTGGTAAAAAATATATGAAGCTTTGCTGCAGTTCATGTGGAAGTTGTTGAAAGTCACATACACCTTACACCTTCTAACTATACACATCCATGACCTAGCTCAAATTGAGAAAATTTAAACTGATTTGGCTGTTTCTCTTTCTGCATATACCCCATTTTTCAGCATTACCTATTTGCTGCTGCCACCATTTCCTGTTTCCCATTTAACTAAATTTAACTCCATCTTATGTCTTCAGCGTAGCACGCTCCTTCATTAACGCATGTGATTTTTGCGCACTCAGCTGTTTTGATTCTGTGTGACCTGCAGGTGTTAGCTCTGGTGTTTATCAGGAAGCTAATGGACTGTATCTTCAGTAAGAGAGAGCTGAGCTGGCTGGATGACCTCATGCCAGAGAGCAAGAAGAAGAAGCTTGAGGATGCTGAAGAGGTGCTGTTGTCTATCATAAACTATATACTTTTTCACCACAAAATGCCTGCCAGTGTTAATTTCATTTTATTAATATTCACATGCATTTAAAGTGTTTTTCATTCAATCTTCAGGAGGAGGAGCAGAGTATACTGGCAGAAGATGAGGGAGTAGTGCAAGTGCCATTAGAAGGCTACAAGTAAGTTATATTACACACGTGAAGCTTTAAACCAGTCAGCTGGTTTCACTAAATTCCATTTATGAACAGCACATTTTTTAAATCTGTAAATTATTACCTGGCTTCTCTTTTCACAGAGGAATACCCATTATTAACATCACAGATGAAATGTCAAAGGGTTCTTTTGGAAATAGTTGGAATGCCAACGGCTAAGACTTTTGAGAAAGAATCAAGACTTCAGAACATAATGGTAAGACATTTTGCACTGTTGAATATACAGAAAACTCAATCATTATAACTCCTCGTCGGTTATTACAAATTAGGCTACTCAAGCAACATCCAAAAAAAAAAAAAAAAGAATCCCAAAAACCTATGTGTGGGCACTAATAAGCTGAGTTAAACATTTCAATAAGGAAATAGTGCTAGTATTTATCCACAAGGTTGGCTGCCATTTGCTCATTAAATCTTTGGCTTCCTGTCCTGGTGGCATATGCTTCATGTTTATCTGTGACTGTTTTAATTTACAGAAATCTTTCTAGGAAGCAGTGTGAGAGTCCCAATAAAAGCCCAGCTATATTTTTTCAAAACCATAAAAGTAAAAGAAAAAAAAGTCACTACGTACGTGTTTCAAAAATGTTCTCCATCCATGTCTGTTTAATGCAGTGAAGTGAAGAGGCCCAACGTGCTGCCGGTTACCTGCTGTTTTAGGTTAAGTCCACCCCTCTTGATATGAACACAGCCCATTCACCATTAATTGATGCAAGTTTTTGGAAATTAGAATCAAAAGGAATTTAAAGGGATAGTTCAAAGTGTTGAAAATATGCTTATTTGCTTTCTTGCCGAAAATAAAATGAGACAGTCAATACCACTCTCATGAATGTACGATATATGACGCTGTCGTCAGCAGCTAGTTAGCTTAGCTTAGCACAAAGAGCGGAAACACAGGGAAACTGCTAGCCTGGCTCTGTCCAAGGGTAACTGAATCTGCCTACAAAAAACCATGAGTAAAAATGATCTGCTGTGTTACGTGCTGGACTATTTCTTGGCCAGGTGCAGTATCATTTTTACATTTTGGTCTTTGTACTAGTTACTTTGTAGATTTAGAGTTGTTACTTACAATATGATCTAATAATTCAATACAATATAAACAGTAGGATGACACTCTGGAAGGGGCCGTACTGTATAATGAGTTATTTTACTTTTGTGACTATAAGTGCATTTGAATGATAATACTTTTACTCAGCTAAAATTTTTTAACTTTTACTTGTAATACAGTATCTTTACTCACAGTGTATTGACACAGTGTTGACATAGCCTACTGTATATCACCCGATTGTACATTCATCTTTTCTTTCTTAAAGCTAACAGTATACCACAACAGTCACAGTTCCTCACAAAATGAGAGTGCAAGATGAGAAATGTAAGACGAAGAAGATGAAGGACAGTGTTGTGAGTCTTTGTCACTGTCCCTTCTGTGTGTTTGTAGAGAAATCTGCATCATGTGCTGCAATTTATGAATCCTTCAAGTTTAGTTTTGTAAATGTATGTGTGTAAGTGAATAACCGTGTTATCTGATGTGTCACAAATTATTATTCTGCCTGTTCATGAACCAGTGAAACCTACTTTATAATTTTCTCATGTCGTTAAGGTCAAATTGTACTTTCTAAATCTAGATACTTTATTGCTCCACTCAATGTAAACTACAAAAATGGAAAAGGTTGGTCTGTTTTCAAGTTTGTATTTATTTTAGTATATACTTTGTATTTTGAGATACCATCATATTAATATATCCTTGGATTCTTTATCTATTTATATACTGAATCCCTATAATTCTCTAATCTTCAAGTTCTCTTTAGACATTGAATATAATGTGAAATTAAATATGAAGATCTAATAAATATTTTATAAGTCTAAGGTCATTCTTGACAATAACCATGTAAAAACTTTCTAAAAAGCCATACGTAAATGTATAAAATTGTATAACATGCAAAAGTCTGCAAAACACATATTTCTGATGTGTGTTTATGGGACCAATTTTATTCCCACCTAATGATTGTGACTAGCAAGCCTAAATGCTTTAAAATACATTTACTAAAGGACAATATACATCTGTTCAGAACCAAATACAGAAGCACTTTTCTTTTGCTAGAATATACTCAAATATTTGTATGAGAAAATGATTTATCTATATTTATTTTGTGGAATAAAATAAACATGTTTGCTACAGAATACCTCGTAGCCTAACACAGACTTACAGTATTTTGCTTCCTTGTGTCAGTGTATTGCTTATATTGTAAATGTACATTTAAATAATCTCATAATGTGTTTCAAAGATGGTATGAAGTTAAATTGTCATAAATTAAAAAGCTTTGTGACAAAGGAATTTAAGCCTAAAACATTAAAATCCTAATCTGAGAACTACAGTCAGGTTGTAATATTGGAAAAAACTTAACAAGCACAATTTTATTATGTATATTTTGTCAGTGGTATTAATAAATTTCTAAGAGCACTCGTTTGTCTTGTTATTGTCACATTCATTCAATCCTAACTTTGCACTGCAACAATGGAAAGATGGGTAAATTTTACAGTACTAGTACAAAACACAAATGTAATGCATGGCTCATGATTTAATATGTGAATTCATGCAGGATATGTAATGAATTTATGCTTTCTTGTTACTTGCAACTGGTTATCCTACCTATGCTTATAGTGAATCTGCAAGTAATAATTTGTTTTAGTATTATATATTTAGTATATATATTAGTATTATGACTTGAGGGGACAGAAGTCAACCAGGTAACTGGTGAGTAATGGTGATTTTGTGTGAAGTAATAATAAAATGAGGAACACTTCATGCACCTTTTTCACACTGTGTCAAGTCAAATTTATTTATAAGGCCCAATATTGCAAATTAAAAAAAAAAAAAAAAATTGCACAAAAATTCAAACAAAGATGCGTCATGGGTGTTTATCAATTCTTGATCAGTAAACACAGTCTTTTACAGTATCCTAGCTACTTAAACAATATTGTTTAGGCTCAAACCACATCAGATCAGCTGTCAAATGATTAAGTGGGTGCACAAGTGTGGTAATTATTGACATAGTACCCGCTGAGCAGGAATGCCCACTTCTAACCTTCAGAGATTTGGCCCAGACAGGAGTGGGCAGGGCTTTTGTAATCAACAGATGGTTTGATGCGCCACAGATGACAGTTTCGAGATGTGGCACATCCCTCAGCATGTCAAACTGCTGGCTCGTGAATTATTGTTTTGTGTCAGTGCCAGGAGCAACTCAAGAGTATCGACCCAGTCAGTGTTCCCATTAAGTCCGACTTGATTGACATAATTTCCTTTTCTTTCATTTAGCATAACCCTCCTTGGCGTGCTGTCAGAGCATCGCTGGGAAATCCTTCTCCAGTGAACAGCTGACAGGTGACACACATCATCTTGTTACCAGGTAGTAATCCCAGAGCACATTTTTCCCTGGAGAGCAGCGTGTTTATTGATTTTTGTTCTGCCCCCATAAACAGGAGGATTAAGACAAACCAATGGTGCACACTGTCAAATCTTGTTTTTTAACATTGGTATTCAAAAATAATATTTGATGAAGATGCTCAGCAGCTTTTATATTCTCATTAACCAACTGTGTATGAAAAAAATATTCTCTTTGAAACTGCTATTGATTAAAATGACACTTTTATTCAATTACTGACGGACATTAACAGGTGGATCCTGTGCCTAAAACATTATCATTAAACTTGAAATTCAGACCAATAATGTTATTGTATCTTATTATTCCAAGTTTAGGTGAGAAGAAAGATGAAAATGGCAAAAAAAAGGAGAAACAATCATAATGTGAACGCTAGATCAAAAAATTAAAAATCACACAGCATTTATGATTGAGACACATTTAAAACATACAGTAACTTTTTGCATTTTGACAACATTACCTTCAACCACTGAAGGCCGACTGAGCTCCTTATTGAATTTAATAGCATGACCAAGGAAAAGGCAAGTACAGATTGTGACACATATAACGGCACAGAGTCGGTGGGAACTGTTGCATTATTCAGGGAGCTGGTGGGGCTCTGTGGTCGAGTCTACTCTCTCCTGCCTCGGCCAGTCTTCAGCCAGGACACAAACTCCTTGGCTGCCTGGTCCTGCAGGTAGGAGCTCACGTCACTGGTGTAGGTGCCATCTGCATGGCGTCTATATAGACTCCTGTACAAACAGATGCATATAGATGATGCAGTCACAATAATGGTATATGTAACTAAAATTGTTTCACTTAAATTCACATCAGTGGTTCAGATGCAAAAACCAATACTGTATATTTGAAATAGTTCAAAGTATGACACCAAATTGAGGAGATTGAGTAAGAAAAGGAGACACTCACTCGTTCCTTTTTGAGTTCTTTAGCCACTGGACAAAGTCTTGAGCTCTTCTTGTCTCCAGGTATTTACTGTAGTCGTTGGAAAATGTTCCCTCTGAATGTCTCTTCATGTATGGGAGCTCAATGGGTTCGGTCAACATGGAGTTTTCAGTAAGTAACCTAGGAAAGCCATGGAATAGAAACGAATGATCCGAGTAGGACACACTCTCACATCAAACACTCCCCCTTCCTGTTTGCCTACCTGCCCTGCATACCTGCCTGTTTGTTCTCAGTGTTCATGCCCTACCTAGCCTCCCTGCCCCCTTTTCTCTCTTGTACGGTCACGGCTCTTCATCCTGCTCCATCATTCTAATCCACCAATCACTACTAATCAATCATCACAACTGTAACTTTGGATCTCACTGATGCTCTGGTCCTTGCTTGTGAAATTGCATTTTCAAAAGATTCAGTGAACAATCAGCAATGCTTTTGGAAAAGGCTTGTCATGCATCAGAAGGTGCTACACTTACAAGCAACAGGTGAAACCACATTATAACTAGGAACATTAAAATATTAAAATGACAATTTGTGAAAGAAAGAAGTCTTTAAAATGCATCAAACGTATTTGTTGAAAACAAAAAAGAACCATATTGAAAAAAAACGTTCCCTAACTGATGCAACATGTGGAAGAGTCAGTGGCAATGTAGTCTGCAAGCACGCCTGAATAGTTTAGACGATAGCTCTACTGAATTGCTATTACACCATGCTGCAACCCTCAGAAACATGCTTTGAATCACTGGGACATATGAACAATATTAACATCTGGTTGATGCTTCCAAAGATCTAAATCTTTGATAAAACACAGCTGAGGATGGTGCCATCAATGATCCATGTGAGAACAAAATCAAGCTGAAAGTAGATCTTACATGGAGTTTCGATCTGTGTCCTGGTCTGGCACCTGCCAGCTGCTTTGGATGATGATGAGAAGCAGGAGTCCAGCTAAAGAGTGGGCGCTTTTCATTGTTTGAGCTTCTGAAAGATGTGCAAGGAGAGAGAGAGAGAGAGAGAGAGAAACAGACAATTACACTAAAGCACATTAGAATAATGGAATAATAAAGTTTATATTGACAAGATATTCTGGATTTTTAGAAAGAACTAAGGTACAAAAAATCCTCACCTGTGCTCCTTCCTGTCGAGCGTCTGAGAGAGGGATTGTAAAGTGCGCTGACTGGTGCCCTTCTTCTCTCTCGGCTTCTGGAGCTGTTTCATGGTCCCCTCTTGCTCTGCTCCGTCTTATATGGTGGAGCTGAGCAGCACTCTCCCAGGTGACTCCCCCGTCACAGAAACCTCAGCATGTCCTCTGTTACTCTCAACCCATTAGTCAGCTTCCGTCTCAGTCCACTGAATGTATTTGACTTGGAAAAAAAAAAAAACATTTCCACACAAGTTCCAACATCTGAATGATGAAAGCTGCTACTTCAGGTGTCATAATCAAACATGACCTCTACTCTGACAAATAAATACTGGAATCTATACGTGTTTAAATTAAAACAAAAGCTGTTGTTCATTTTAGTTATTTCTTTTTCTATTAAAGAAAATATTATAGACATATATATTTTAATCTAATATTCTTTCTTCATAATTTTCATGTTAAAATAATCAAATAATGAAATAGTAAATAATGAATATTTCAAAATTATGTTTATTTTACCTTCATTACAACACGACTGCAACATAAATGACAGCATTCTACAACAAATCAGTGCAGTGCAATTTTGATATTGTATGTTATCATATTCACAAAATGACTATAAATGCATGCAATGGATTTAGTATGTTTTAAACATCACATATTCTGACGAAAGTTCCACAAAAAATACAAACGCTCATTTGTACAAGTAATCGAATATCCATTGCGCATTAAAACGTCCACAAAACGTTCAACTGGACAGTTCAGAAAATCAATAACATAAAAAAATACACTAATTAGAACACAAAATAACACTGTGATGATCTTCACTATAAATGCTGTTACATTCTTCACATCTATTTGGGATGAAGGAGGCATTTCTGCAGGAAGAGACTCATGTGGTTGTATGTATGACGCAGGGCTGATCCACTGAGACCATGATCCTTGTCAGTGTACCACTGAAATAAACACAAAATCATATTGGTGCATAGAGCAAAATTCAGATTCACATGTAAAGCATATGTATCGCATGCACATTTTGAAAAATGTATATTTTAGACTGTTTATAATAATACACATTTTTTTCTATTTGAAACCTTCTTTAAATCAACACCATTGCCAATCTTCCCACTTCCCTGAGCCAATATTTACCATCGTCTCAAAGTCCACTTGCTCGTCCACCAGAGCTTTGGAGATCTGTGCTGCCTGCTGGAAATGGACATTGTCTATAGGAAAGACAGTGCTGTCACTACGTGACTGAACATCGAAGCTCAAGTTTCCATCAAGGCAAACAGAGTCTGTTTGTTCAAGGCTTTAGTGTGTTACTTGGTACACTGATCAGAAATAGAGCTATCACATGTCAAGGTGAAGAGTATTTGAATGAAACGAATGAACGTACCATCTGCTGTGCCATGAACCAATAGATAGTCTACAGTATTGAAGTTCTTCGCTCTGGCCGTCACAGTTGAATTCTGTTGAACAAAAGAAACATGTTACAGTTAACCACACGTGCCTCGAGTCAGAAATGTGCTGCAGTTTGAAAAGATGATTATCACAGTTTGATATTTACTGTGTAAGCGTCTGCGTTCTCTGTGGGCTTCCCCATGTAGCGTTCAGTGTAGACTGCATCTGCAAAATAAAACCAATACCACAACTGTATAGTGCACACTATGCAAACATAAACTATATCACACTGACTTCACACATCAAAACCTGTTCACAGGTCTTGGGAAGTAGCATTAAAGCTGCTACCCTCAAGCAGAGAAGTTCCCAGAAGATCAAATTTCTGACTAAACTGTCAGCAGTCGAATTGCATTATGGGTAGTGTGTTTGCCAAAACTGTCCACGAGTAGTCTGACAACGCCATAAGGTTGCTGTGTTTTTTCAACGCGTACACGTAGACGACAGCTTCAATAACAAGTGTCTGTTCATACACTACCCCCCCCCCCAACCGGTCATGTGATGAATTGCACCTCTTGGATGCACAGCATTTATTTCTGAGGACCTGCTGAACCCATGCTCCCAACGAGTACAGGACATGTGCCGTAGCCATGATGCACATCAGAACACGCAGTTAACAGAAAGTGTATCAGCTGCAAGAGTGTACTGCTAAATCGGTGAAGAAATCTTTTAATTCCAGTGCAGAAATGACGTCAAAGAAGGAGTACTGTGCTCGCAGAATAAACTGTAGAAATATATACTACAGTATGCACGTATGTACACCCACCATAATATTCCCACTTTGCAACTGGGGCAACTGCTACTCCACACTTGAAGAGCCCAGTTCCAGCACCCAAGGCCATTGAGGTCACGTAACCACCATATGACTGAAGATCAGAAGGGATGAAATTAATTAGTGCAACAACATTAAATACGAAGATAAGTATGTGAGAAATATAGAGAGCAACAAGACACAGCACAACTTACCCAGCCCCATATTGCTATTCTGTCTTTGTCGATAAAACCCATGTCAATGAATTTCCTATAACACAGAAATCATTTATTATCCAGCAAAAGCAATAGAGACATATTTGGAGATCAACTAACCCACAGTTTTACCTTCACAGTAATCATGTTTTTATGAATGGTGCAATGCGTGTGATGTCACAGAGGTGACTGGATGTTTACCTCACAGCTGTTATCTGATCTTCCACTTCAAATGTCCCAAGACGCCGGTAGATTGCATGTAAGATTTCATCACCTTGGTAGCCGCTCCCCCTTCCATCAAAGCTGGCGAAGATGATCCCATGTGAACTGGAGAGGTACGTGCCCCAGTTCAGCTTGAATCGATAGTCCACTCTCTGACTGCAGGGGCCACCGTACCTGCACAGGACAGCAACAGCATGTATCGTCTCATTAAAAGATGTTCACTAGGTTATAATGGGATGTATTGCAGAGGAGGGTCGTTCACTCACACATCGATGAGAAGAGGATATTTTTTAGATTTCTTAAAATTTGGTGGCAACATCATTTGGTACCAAAGATCTGTGGCGAGAAAAACATAGGTTAGGAAATGTCAAATATGAAGGTGTAATTAGAAAATGAAATAACATGTATCCATCTAAATTTAGTATCTTATAAACATCAGTGTTTCTGCGGAGAAAATCTTTACTCCAACGCTAATCCACCAATTATATTAAATACTTTAAGTCTTTAAAAGGGAGGATGTCACTTTTTAAAACATTAACAGTAAAACCCTCATTTGGAACTTCCTATATGATCAACTGTAGTCCCCCTACACTACACGACCCCCAGTAACGTGTGTGTTACTTTATTTGGATGTTTGACATTCACCCTGCACAGTGATGTATGTGCAGAGTTGGACACTAGGAGGCTGAAATGTGCTTTAAGGAATTTTCAACTAGTTCCTTTTTTTTTTTGGTGGAAAAACCATTAAAAATCAAATCATCATTCAAAGCAAATATGTCTTCAAACATTTCTGGAGGGGACGTTCAAACATGTATTGTCTCACCAAATCCTGCAATCTTCAGTGTGCCGTGCTGCATCTTTGGCATTTGGAATTGTGACAGAACATCTTCCAGCTCCTTGTTGTCTTCAAGGACGGAGAGCTCTAAAAAAAAAAAAAAAGATAAGAGAAAAACAAATATAATTTTATATAATATATCAAATATAAAAGCAAACAGAAAATCATTTCAAGTATTACGTCAAAAACATATACAAAATACATTGTCGAGCTTGGTGTAATCATCACCAGTGACGCCATGCAATGAGCCCTTCCCATTCTTGTGGTCCTCTTCTTTTTTTTTTTTCTTAGCCTACTTTGTTTGTTTCTCAAGCTGGAACTGTATTCAAACCAAATGTGTACTGTGGTTACAAAAGTCAGTAAATGCATGAAAATAACAGGTCTATAAACAAAATGAGAGTCCATCAAATCCACCACAAACATCTAGTGTGGTTTGCAGAAGTGCATTTTCAAAGATCATTTTAAGGTGTGAAAATAACAACAAGAAACTTTGGCAGGTTTGCATTAGTCATGAGAAACAAAATGTGTGTAACTGTTTTTGATTACTGGAACCAAACCTGGTCTAGTGTAGCGTACAATCAGTTATGTGCAACCAAAGACAGTTATTACATGTATATATATATATATATATATAAATAGCAATCTGTCTATCTGTGAACATCTGACCAGCACAGAAAATGGGATAAGTAATTCAACAGTGGGCTTGGGGTCAAAGCATGAAACTTGGTAAATCTTGCCAGGATACGTACGTGCACCTGAGCCCCTGTTGTCCATGAGTGTGTAGAGGGGCAATCCAGGTCCTGGAGAAGAGAGAAAAAAAAAAACAGGAAATGTACAAATAGTTGATGACACATCAAGTCTTCTGTCCGACTTTAGCGATGCCTAATTTAGCTCAGATTATGGTTCACACATGCTCCACACCACAAATTATTTCCCACACATTGACCATGGATGAATCATTGCTTTAGAGGAGTGGGGGGGGGGGGGGGTAACTTACCGAAGCAGTCCATTCGGAAGTAAGAGGCATCAAAGCTTAAGTAAGCCGAGTTGTACTGACACCTGTCCTTATACACATCGCAGGTGAGGCACTGAGGGGTAGACGGGCTGCTTCCAATCATAACCCTGATCAACAACACAAGTGTAGCAACTCGTGTCAGTTATGAAATTCAGTTCGTGCTAATGCTGCAACATGTAGTATCTTCTCTCTTGTTCATTGATCCCAGTTAGCTTTGGCTAATGTGTTTGCTAGTCTTCTTGGGATCCATGAGTAAATACACATGTTGACATTAACTGGTACAAAAGGAAAACTAATATGAAGAATGCAAAATGCTGCAAAACTAAAATGAAAATAATAATTAAAAAGAGAATTAGATTAGCCATTACACAGATAAAAACAATTTGCTTACTTGTAAAAATTTCTCTTTCCAGGTATTCCTTGGTACTCATTACTCACAAAATATCTGTGGAAAAGAGATTTACATATTTACTTTGTAATATTCTTTTAATCTTCATGTAGTTTTCCAAGAAATGTACAGAATGATTACTCACATGGCATCTTTTGTTAATTTGGATATGTAGATGACTTCCCACTTCCCAGAGGTAATAGGTTGTGCTTTGCCCTTAACAAAACACTCTTGATATGAATATAACACTCAAGACTAAAGGCATAATATGAAAGCGACTGGACAGTATATTTTCATGTGATTATAATTGAAAATACTTACATCTTTCACATAATGTATATGTTTGTAGCCCTGAGTGTCACTCATCACATTGTAGAAACTGAGGTTATCTTCAGCAAAGAAAAGAGGTAAGGGCACGTACTGAAAAACAAGGAAATATCTTATAGTCATACATCAAATCAAATGCCGAGGATCAATTAATGGCATCAGTGGTGGTAACGTTTTTTTGGAAACTTACATGGCCGACCCAACCTGTCTTGCTTGTCTGCTCGAATTTCTAAAGAGAGTAGACACATGGAGACATTGTCCGGTGCGTCAGCATTTACTGCCATGAACATTCAACAAGTCAATTCATTGATCATGATCCTTGAAATCATCTAATTGGACACCGTTTAAGACTGACCCTGAGCAGGCAGGTGATTAGAGAGGGGACAGATACCTGTACTTCTTTCCAGCTGCTCCCATCAAAGTCATAGATCTGCACAACCACGTAATTCTGCTTCCTTGTGAGCCACTGCACAGCGACGCGTTCGTCTGTAACCCAGGTCACTGAGCACAAAATGTGATCACTGAGTAAAGGCAACAGAAAGTGACAAGGTTTTCACACAAGGCAGACCATGAAGATATTGTATTTGCCTCTGCTTTAAATGTTTTAGGATTTAAGTGATGCTATGAACCGAAGAATCTACAGACCCGGACGCGATGGATGCAGGAGGGAGCACCTGTGTGCGGCGGGATGGATTTGTTGTATCAACCACAAACAGTTTCACCTTGGTAAGTGTCGATCCAGCCTTCAGCAAACACAATGATATGATACATTCTTGATGAATAAGCATATGTCATGAGAGTGTGAGGATGATTCATTACGGAGAGGGCAATGTGAACAGAGAACTGCCTCTAGAGTTTCTGCTATATAAGTAGATACTGACTTTTAGTGTAAACTACAACATTTGATCTCTTAATTGGTATCTTCCCTGTTAATAACTACTACCACTAACATGCTTGAGAAAGACATATACAAATCCCACCTTTGGGTATGGAACAGCCACTGTTTGAGGATATTGCTCAGATCCATACCAAGAGAACTCCACTTTGTGAACTTCTGTATCATTCAACTCCAGATAGGCCAAGAATCTCCCAGTTGTCGACCACCATATTGCCCCGTTAGATGCAAACACTTCCTCTGAAATAGTTGGAGGGAAAAAAAACAAACAAAAAAACACTCAGTAACTAACTTAGACAGAGATGTTATATGGTACTCCTACCAGTACAAAGCCCTTCAGTGCCACCAGTTGAACAAAGATCAGAGTCCCTTATGCCACCTGCTGCTGAAGCTCTGCCCACACACACCAAAAACAATCTGGCCCGACCGAATCATCAATCAAAACAAAAAGTTGCACAAATATTGGAATGAAACCACCAAATCACAAAGTAAATTAAAATTCTGTTTGACTCTAAACAGAGAGTACATGGCGGCAGAGTACCTCACCACCGTGACTAATAGAAAACTAAGGAAAAGGCTGACAATGTGCAGACTAAGTGGAAACAACCTGGGAGGCCAGGCTGTGCTCACTTTGTCATAAAAGAGAAGTTGAGACAGAATCTAACTTCCTATTATATTGTGACAGATATAAGGATTTGAGAGAAGTTTTCTTCCAAAAAAACAAACAAAAAACATTTGTTTATATCCTGAGTTTATCCACCTCCTAGAACTACAGAAACTGTCCTATCTACTGTACGTGGGGAGAAAAGTCAATATGCAGTAATAGCTGCAAAATATGTTAAATCTTGTCATAACCTGAGAGAAATAAGCTCTGTAGTACAAGTTTCTGTGTGATTACATCTGTAAAAAATGCCTTTTATTATATTGTATTTAATATTATTGTTGATATTTGCATATTATTGTATAATCATTAATCAATCATCTGTCAATGTTTATCATTTTCTGTACCGCTTTGGCAATATGGGTTTCGGATCTGTCATTACAATAAAGCTTATTTGATTTTGAATTTGAATTAAATTTACAAACCTCTAGAACAGTGAACATTACTTACCCTCATACACCCAGTCAGGGACACCATTAAGGATCTCATTCTTTTTCCCATTGTGAGTCACTTGTACAGCTTCAGCATTGACGTCAGATTTGAAAAAAACGTTGAAGTCTGACACGTAAGCCTGCGAAATACGATGTAGTTTGAGTTTTCAATTAATTTAAATCCAAATCCATACTCGGATTCATAAACATAATCACAGACACATGTTTTTCACAGTCTTACAGGACTTTCTATTTATTTTGCCAAATGCAATCAGCCCATTATTGCATCACCCATAGAGGAAGCATATGTAAAAACCAGTGATGTAGAAGTAGCTGCAAAATTATTCACTTCAACTGAATGTGAGGACAAGGGTACATGATGGCATGGTGTAAACTTACATATTTATGTCCTGCTGGGGCCCAGGCAAAGTACTGCACAACAGTTGGAATATTGACAGGCGTAACAAATGTTCTGCAATGAAATATGAAAATGATTGAGGATCATAATCACTGTCTATCACTCTGTTTGAATTTTGTCTGAATCTAACACATTGCCACTGTAACAAAAAAAAAAAAAAATTCAGTTGCACCTGCTTTTCATTTGTTTGAGTTTTGAAATCCTGCTATTTAAGAGCAATACCTTCACAATAAAGCGTGGGTACTTACGAACGCTCCCTGTCATAGATGGAGTAGGAGGCTGTGAATGAATGCCTCCATTTCTGTTGGATGTTAAAGCACAAATCTCAGTTTTCAGACTTCTGGGATCAGGTTTGTTATGCGCAGACGTCAGGTGACATTTACACTGAACCACTTGAAAAGTTGAACTATTGGGAAAAAAAAGGCAACTGGAGGGCTTTCTCACCTTTGTGTAATTGCTTTCAAAAGCGACATATTTATAATCACCAGACAGCATGTAATGTGCGGCATCCACTTGGGCCTACAGTGAAAATCATTATGGAAATATTAGTATGAAATATTGTTCAGCATTGATAAAATTGTTTGTTGTTAAAAAAAGATCATATTTGAAAAAAAAAAAATATATATATATATATATATATTACAAAGGTTGAATTGCTCAAATATAGCGACTTCTCATTTGTTTCAGCATTGTGGAGAAAGACATTCCCCTCTGTTGTTTTATGCAGATATTCCTTATCTGCAGATAGGAAGGACAAGAATACTCTTGTGAGAGCTTTGTACACAACATGGAGAGTTTTATATTACGCTGCCCAAAAGAACTACTTATACAACAAAGGTGACTTGACTGGTACCTGATATCCAATACAAATTGTAGGCTCTCCACCTTATGGTGTTATTGAAGTAATCTTCAAGGGTGAATGGCCTTTTGATGCCATCAGATTCTGAAATGATGCAGATGAGATGCTGCGTCAATTTAGCACCAGAGCTTTGCTGCTCAGAACAATGTCAGAAAGTGACAAGTGGAACAGTTTTACTGTGAAATCTGAAAAGAGAAACCCTCCACACGGTGGCGCTGGAATGGTATTACGCTGATGACCCCCCCATAAAAACACAGTTAATATAAGTCATATAATCGCCTTCTGTTCTGTCACAAGTTTGTCACTGTGTAAAAAAAAAAAGAACAATTTTCGGCAGAACAACATGCAGGCATCTTTGTTACAGACCTTTTTTGGTTATTGTCACACTGACAGGCAGCACAAACACAGACAGACAGAAAGACAGACAGAAATGAACAGACAGGCCTGAGCTCTGACTTACTGCTGTAATAAACTGCCGGGATCGTTATTAACGTGATGACGACAGCAGTTCCTACCACCCCCCACAGCACCTTGTTGCAGCCCTGTGAAAGGTGACACACACACACACACACACACACACACACACACACACACACACACACACACACACACACACACACACCCTGAAATTCTCTGGAATCACACAACACAAGCTGACGTTGCAGGTTCCCATTTAGCAGCCAACTAATTTACCCTAAAAGAGTTTGACACCGTCTACAGGAGCTAATCCTTCATTTACAAATATTTTCTCTGTATGAATAAAACTTTTTCACTACTAGAAGCGGATAGTAAATCGATTTACTGACCATGATGCCAGATGGGAGTCGCAGTGAAGATCTCAGCCTGTAATAATCCTCACAGGTCGCTGGCGTTAGGTTTAAAAGTGACTTCTTGGACAAGCAGCCCACAGTTACAACACACACTCACTCCACAAAACAATGACTTTCAACTAAACATGGCAACATAAAGAAAACTGAGCTTGCTCCTACTTCAGTTGAGGCAGACTCCTCACTCTTCCCGCCGCATTCCTGAGAGGAGTCCGACACCAGGCAGAGATGACTCCCTGAAGTCAGCAGCTTGCAACTTTCCAAGAGCGCACAACTTGCTGGTATTTGGGAAGTGGCTTTTTCACCGAGGGCGCGAGTCAACCACTCAGCAACATGTGAGAACGCAGAAACGGTAACGGCTACAGCTTTACCTCCCACTTCAATCCAACATGTTTATTTATACTTTACCCATTGTTAAATTCACCATAATAAGAATAATAATGTTTTTTTGTTTTTTTTCACTATGAGCAAAGTCAGGTTATTCAGGGGGAAAAGAGTTTTTATTATATTGTGGATTAATTATTCAAAATATAAATGGAAAAAAAAAAGGAAAAAAAAAGTGAAATAGTGGGCACAGTTTTTACACTTGAGGGTCTATAGGTTCGTACATCCCAGACAATAATATCACGTATCTTATCTGTATGTCGGGAACAATTGTTAAAAACCAGATCTATAAATAGCTCGGTAGTAGTGACTCACGAACAGTTGGGTTTCATGGAAAATCATCAGCATCTGTTTGTCTGCATGTGTGTTGACAGGTGGGCTCTAAGGGGCTATCACAGGCTCAGTGGCTCCCGTCTCATGAGACCTCAGGGGTTTGAGAGGAAATTTATTTATTTTTCGACCCCCTCCCCCCAGTTTAGTGTCTACCAGATATGCACACTTACATATACTGTATATTTTATGATTGTTCAAGTGTTTCACCAGTAAATATCTTATAGTATAATATCAAAAACAATCACAGTGCAAACCCACATTGTGCAGAGATTTGTGGATTAACATATCAGTAAGATGATAAAATAGCTCCACCACCACCAGCTAGTCCAGCTCTAATGACAATGTGACACTCAAAAGAAAGCGTTTGCATTAAACACAGTGTGATGGGGAATTCATGCTGTATGAGCCTAAGTAATCAGCCTTTTCATGATTCTACATAGTTTGAATTCATGCTGTCTCGTCATCGTCAGAGCTCTCTGCCACCCGTCTTGCATTTTCAGCGTAGTCAAAGGCAGAAAACTTGACGGCCAGCTCACTCCACTTGGTGCATTTGCCAATCTTCTTCCCGCTGCACGTCACCACAAAGTTTTTCACATGGAGGCAGGGGCACTCGATGCCACGGTACATCATCATTGAACCCCATCTCTGCAATGGAGGAAGTTAAAGAGAAGTTAAAAAAAACAATAAAGGGATGATGTGGTAGTATATGTATGTCTATCTACTGAGTAGGCAAATACTTGTTCAATGACAGCACTAATGAATGCTTACAATCATACAGCCGCTTTCCCCCTCAGCTATAATTTTGGGCAGCTTTCAAATAATAATCTGAGGCGGTCATGATCTCTCTAGTGGTAGCTGTATCATATCATTCGTATGACGCATGCTCTCTCCCATTTTGAGCAGCTTATTTTAATTAACAGCTGACCTCGACTCACTTGCTTGCTTTTTTCTTATTCTGTTTAAAAAGTCAGCTGTACACTATTACAGAAACTAGTTCCTCTGATTACTGTTGCTGCATGTATCTTATCCAGCTAAGAAAACAAACAAAGGTTTTCTCCAAAATGTTGAACTGTTCCTTCAAGGTTCATACAAAAATCAGCTTTCTTCTTCTCTAAATCTACTAAATATCACGAAATACATTTACCTGCCCACAGTTCTTGCAAGATATGAAGCCATTGGTCTCATAATCTAGAAGTCGCTCCTGAAGAGTGGTGTTTTCCGTCAGATTGAAGAGTTCACTGTAAAAAAAAAAAAGTGTAATTAGTGATCAGAGCAGAATAACAACAGTGGTTTACAGTTTTTACATCACTTAACATACATAAGAGGTACAGGATAATGTAAAAGTCAGTGTTAACTTGTAACTGCTACCTAAACTCTGGCGTAACATTGACTCTGTGTGTGTTTTCGATGATCTGGATGTCTTCGCCGGAGCAGACATCTAGGCTGCAGCTTCGGCAGCTGAACTTCACATCGGATGGGTTCTCAGTCTTCATGTCTTTGTGCTTCTTCTTGGTCACTCTCACCTTTTCCTCCAATATGGCCTGCATCTGAAACTCTAAGATCTGATGAAAGGAAAAATGAAAAAATAACTAAGATCAGTCTTACAGCAACGAGGAATTTCCATAAATATAAATATAAATATAAAACTTTGAAGTGAACATACCTGTTTGTCATAATCCCCCTGATTCATGGTTTTGATTTTGTCAATGGCTTTGTGCATCATGTCCTTGCGGTACTCATTGACATACTCCTTTCCAGCCACCCCAGAGTTCTTCACCTCGACCAGAGTGTAAGTGCTGTCCCCGGCTCTTCCTCTACCTTCAGCCTGAAAAAGGTGATGGCTGAGTCAATACAAACAGTATGTAACAGCAATAATAATTAAGAAAGACAACAGGTCCTTACTCATTTGACTGCTGAAATCACTGACCTGGATCATGGCGATCTCATTGGTCACAAGCCCGTATCGGATAACAAAATTGCAGGCCGGTATGTCCAAACCTTCCTCTGCCACCGTGGTAGCGATCAGCAAGTTGACATCACCACTGCGGAATTTGCTCAACACGTCGTTTCGCTCTGCCTGAATTAAAACAAACAAAAGTGTAAATTGGATTTTAAGTTGCACAGGATTTAAGAAGCAAATGTAGGGTGGTTTGTGAGGTGTGCACTCACAGAGGTCATGGGTTTAACAACGCTCTGGTCTCCTCCTCCAATGACATACGAGGCTTTCACTCCAATGTCAGCAAACTTAAGGTTTTCCTGAATCCACTGGCTGAGAGCAATGGCACTGCGACGTGTTTTGGTGAAAATGATCCCTCTGGCCTCCTCCCTGCTGCTGAACTCGTGCAGAATTTTACTTTGTAGTTTCGACAGGCTGTCATTTTCATACTCTGGATTCTGTGCGAGTGTCTGCAGCTCTTCCTTGTTCTCTGCAAGACATAGATTTTGAAGAACGAGGTAAATTCTTTGTGTCATCTTTTGAGATTAAAGGAATAGCTCGACATTTTGGGAAATATGTTCATTTGCTTCCTAGCTGAGTTAGATGAGATGATCGATAACATTGTCATGTCTAATGTGTAAATATATAGCTATAGTTGGTTAGCTTATTTTAGCAAAAATATGGGAAATTAGCCCAAATCCACCTACTTAGCACTTCTAATTAACACACTGTGTCTTGTTTGTTGCTCCTGAACAAGAAATAGTTATAGTTAATAGTTAATTCATGACCTTTAGAGGTGCTGGTTAGTGGATTTTGTTACCTTCAAACAAAGCCAGGCTAGCTGCTTCATCTCTGTTTCCAGTCTTTATGCTAAGATAAGCTAACCAGCTTTATATAGCTTTATATTTACCTAACAGATATGAGAGCAGTATCCATCTTTTCTTCTAAATAAGCGCATTTCCTAAAGCCTCAAACTACCGCGTTAAAGTTCTAAAGGACGTGATCATAATAAAATCAAAAACTACTTTGTTTCAGTTTTCTTGGCAACACTAGAAGTCGCTGCGAGCAGAACACTACAATACCTTTAAACAGATTGAAGAGGAATCTCTCAGTGTCTGTGATTTGTATCTTCTGGTCCTCATCTGGGGATTTTTTTTTCTTCAACTCCTCTTCGTAGCTTTTGTTGAGGAAACTGAAAGCATCACGCATGCGAATGGTGTTGCTGAGATTCAGACCCTCGTTGTACAGGTGAAGGTGCTCCGCACAAACCCGCACTTTGTGATCCTCGTCTGTTGTAGCTTAAAAAAAGAAAGAAAATAAAACAGAATTGAAACAAGTTTTATATCTCTGTTTGTTATCAGTTATCAGCCACTTAAAAGTTTTACTCACCTTTTACCTTCTTTTGAACAACCCACTGTTCATAATTCTGAGAGCCAAGGTCGCAGGTTGGGCTCAGTTCGGCATGGGTATGAATGGCATTCATGATTTTCTTAATGACATCACCAAAGGGATCCTGAAAAAATACATTTTGGTCGTACAAAAACACAAAACTCTTAATCCCATTCCATAGAGAAACTGTATCAAAGGGTTACGACGCTGATATCTGTTAAACAAACACACCTCTTTTCTGTCTTCAACAGTTAAAGTTTTCTTCCTTGGTTCCTTTTTGTATTCCCCAAGGCTCCCTGTCATGATTTTGGAAGCATCCAAGTTTGCACAAATCTATGAAATAGACACAGATTTATAGTGTAAGAATGAATCAAAACCATACATGTCTGTCACACTGTTTCTACTAAACCTCTGCATGTATAACAAGGAGTTAAAATCTACAGGGTGTTTTCAAGTTCTGTTTTCTGTGGCAGTAGGAAACTTTAGGGCTGCGCTGCGTGCACAGGCGGTGTGGAACATTGGAAGCAGCTTGGCTGGACGAACAGGAACCTTGATGACTAAGTCAGAGAAAGTGGGGCAGGGTTTAGTTGTAGACAAGATGAAAAACAGAAACTGTTTATAGTGACACGTGAGTATGCTAGGTGTGGACGCACTTAAAAGCTGCAGAATGTAAACCAATCCAATAAAAATACTCTTTTTGATTTGCATATATTCAGTGTTTGCTCATGTGTCATTCATCTCTTAAATTGATTTTTGAGGCCAAACCTGGTGTTGTTGGTGTTATATTAAATTGCATTAGTAAATATTTACTATGAACACTTTTGGGTAGGAACAGAGAGATGAGAATGGTATTTACTTTCAGGATGTGATCCACCGCTTTATCCATTTTCGTGGCTCCCCCGACCCCCGGTGAGGCGGTCAGGCCCAGAATCTGAGGGAGGGGCACGGTCTGCTTCTGCTCCTTCTTCAGCCTTGTGTTCTTGTGCTTCTGCTTCAGGTAGCGCATCATGATGTGGTTGTAGACTCCTCCTTTCTGAGTGTGGTGACACTCATCTATTACGATCAGTGTCAGATCTACATGAGCAGGAGACACAACAACAACATTGTATGAGACGTAAAGTCGGCTCTGGATAATGTGCTTGCTACAGACAAATGAGCAGTTTATTGCAGTATAGGGAGAATAAACAGAGACAAAGACAGATTACCTCTTGCTTTAAAACAATATTTACATTTCTGTTTTTTTTGGGGGCTGTAACATTATCATCAAGAGACAAAGCTGCTTACATCTTAAGTAAGATGAGACTTTTCTCAACCAAGCAGTGCTATTCTAATCTTATTTATTTACGTTTCTTAAACAAATAGAGGTGATTCTTTCCTTTACAGATTATAGCTTCTCTCTGTAAGAAAGATCCTCCCACACAAACCGGCGCCTTTTTCAGGAATTTTTGAAGCAGCAGTTTAAGCCACACAATAACATACGCTGGGAAAGTGTCGACTTCAAGAACAACTTAAGCTACTTTGTATTTTACAAAAGTGTAAATGCGCATATACAAGTTTACCCAGAGTGATACAAATATCTCCCTGGAGAAAAAGAGGATGGAGAGTGGCAGCTTGATGTACTGTGGGTGATAGCAGCTCTCATGTGAATTTGATCAGCCACACACTGATGGCTTGAACAGACGTGTGGCCTGGAAATCAGGAGATAGGAAAAAAAAAAAAAAGAAAAAAAAGTACACTCTTTCAGGCGTTTCAACAAACAGCATATGTTCCACTGAGGTGGCTATTCCACCTTGGAGTGGTGAGTGCCAACAGGAGTGAACAGCAGAGCCGGAATACTTTGACAAGATCCTGTCAGGTATCATCAGGGGAGGCGCTGCGGGGATGAGTCCTCTGAGTGGCTTCTTATTCCAAAACCTGTCAGTGTCTGTGGTTTAAGTCTGGACAGATTTTAGCTGCAGGTTTTAGGAAGCTTTATTTAAAAAAGAAAAAAAAAACAATGGTGGGATGTCACGGCCTTAATTTAATTTTGAATGCTCATCGGTTTTTGTGTGATCAAATTTACTTTACATTATAAAAATAAAAATAAAACCTGAAACACTGTAAAATCATACCACTTAAGTTCACCCCTTCGTCCTCTCCTTTGTTAGACCTCTCCAAGTAGTTTTCCAGGATCTGGGCCGTGCATATAATGACGTCATTTTTCTTCACAATCTCTGTGAAAGAGATTTTGAGCTGGCAGTCTCCACTGACTCTCTCCACTTTGTAGTTCTGCTTTAGAAATGGCAAGAACTCTGCAGTGAAGTGCTGCTCAACAAGAGGAATCTGTAAGACACAAGTGCAAATTCATTTTTATGACGATGGCGATACAAAGTCAAGAAATGTAACAAAGAGAAACAAGACATGTCTGCAGTGTTTCTGTTACTACAAAGCTCCTGGTGATTTGAGAGTTGGTTGTTTGTGCTCACAATAATTGCAGCATTTAACAGTTTGGTAAAGATAAATATGTCCTGAACTTTTTTTTTTAAACTTTGCCTGGGACAAGGTTTCAAATTAGTTGTGCAATGATTTAGGAGATTATATTGTTCCTTGTTTAAGGATCAGGGAAGAGACACAACAAGAGCCAAGTTATGACTCTGTTCTTTCTAGTATTGGAGAATGAAGCACTTTGATGAGTTTCAGTCACATACCATTCACCATTTCTCAAGCTGTTTTAAAACTCAAATTAATAGTTTTATAGCTGGAAAAGCTTTAGTCACAAATGGAGTAAGGAGTGATGTTTTTCCAGTGCAGAGCAGATCACATATGTGCCAGATAGTAACAAAGTGCTGGGGAATATCTAAACCTTACGGTATGCAATTTGTGGTGAGCTGACCCACATGTGCAAACTGACTGAAAGATAGACTGTTTTCTTTGGATATAAAAAGGACAGAATTAGGTTACCAAAATAGTGCAAAGCCATAAGTCAGGTATACCAGACGTTGGTTGTTGTACCTTGTTCACTAGGACAACCACTTTTCCTGATTGCCCCTCTGCCCTCCTGCAGTCCAGATGTTTTATGGTAATATAAACTGCAACTCTGGTTTTACCACTTCCTGTTGGGAGGCATATGATGATGTTTTTCCCCTTCAAGGCAGGTCTTGCGACGTCCATCTGATAATCTCGAAGAACAATATCAGCGTCTTCTCGGCCTCTGGCTGCTGCTGGGTCAGACAGACAAAACTTATGTCCATGTCAGCAGCCCACAATTACAGGCAGGAAAAGACTGTGCTTGTCATTGTTGGTGGTTTTGGTCTTGTAGTGGAATGTTTTCTTAATGCTGCTATTAAAGTGTCAAAACACATAGAGCAACACACCCAACTCTGAACCGTCCGAACACTTTACAAAACCAACATAAGCACAGAGTGGAACTTCCATAAAACCATGTCTTATCTAAGACATGAACACTGTTCACTATAAATCATGTCACTGAGAGACACTATTGGACCATTTCTGCTTCATTCAAACCATAAATTCCCAAGATTTAAAAACTATGCCAGAATCTACTACAGGATTTCCCATGAGCCAATTGAAATGCCTGAAATTTTCCAAAAACAATCAAACATCAGGCACTGTTTTTCCTTACACAAGCCAACATCTATATGTATTTATTAATCATATTATGTCAAATTGCTTGGGGTGTATCATTTCATCCTGTGTCATTTTGGTATTGTTTTTGAGGACAGCAGACTTGCTTTGATCCACATCAGTCAGCCCTTAAGTCGCTGGTAAGCTATAACTCACTTGCTCTGTCTAGGCCAGGGATAAAACATGACTAAGGAACCATGCACAATGTTCATGTACCCTGCCCCCTCCCCGCCCTACAACCCTTTCCCCCCAGTTATGAGTTCAAACCCCCAGAACATTACTTTTTTTTCTCAGCAGTGCAGACGGCTTTTAATTTTCCTCCTCAGACTTAGTATGCCAGAGGTTAAAGTGCTCTTTCAAGCAACTACATTAAGTAAATACATGTCTGTGCCGATGGAGAGATAGAGCTTTAACAACAATAAGAAGGAAACAGTGGCCTTTCTAGCCCCCTGAAATTCTACCAGCAATTCCCAGATGCTAAACTTATTACAGAAAAGTCAACAGTCAGCGAGAAGAACAGAAAACTCATGGGCCTGTGTCAGTCAGTCTGTGTGTGAGTCAGTGTGAGTCAGTTTATTTCTGATGACCCATAAACAATTTTGCACTTTACACAGACTGGTGGAACAATTTTATATGTAATCTGCTCTGTTCAAACTAAGCAGTCTGGCCGACAACGGTCAGGTATAAGGTATTACTCAAATAAATGAGGCAAACGGTACTGTAACCTTATATTAATGAAAGCAAAGACACTTCCTCCGTTTCTTCCTTTCATATGATCATTTCCGTTGTCTCATTAGTCCACATTATGTGCCACTCCTCTGTTCTGGGCTGGTTATCCCTGAAGCAATCATTCATTGTGTGAAAAGAATGTCAGCTAAGCACTTCATATGATGACAGTGCAAAGACAGACGATGCTGATGCAGTGGCTATTGAAATAATCAAAGAATTTAAAAATGATATAAACCTAGAGGTGTAGAGGAGGGCCCCACTACACAACGAGTCAAACTAAAATGCTCCTTTACATTTCTCTACAATCCGCCAATACAGAATCAGCATGTGGTTTTAATTTGTAGCGCTGGCTATGCTCTGTACCTCTTTGGCCTCTATGCGGTTCATCATGGTGCACACATGGAACATATTCTTTGGTGTCAAGCCGGCAGGACAGATAAATGTTCCACTTGCAGCACATTCCCACTACTACACAATGCCTTTATGATACTATAAGGCATCTGCAGATCCAACATAAAGTTTTCCTACTATGACTTGAGCTTGGTTTTTGTGTGTGGCTTACTGAGGCAGAACAAGAGCAAGCTTTTCTTTTTTTTTTTTTTTTTTAGATTACCAACATTCTTAAACAACATTAACAGCATCAAGGGTGAGTGAGCTTGAATCAGTCCCACCTGGTTGTGAGGGCTCCAGGCTGTTTGGCAGTCGTCTGGAGTCAGTGCTCGCTCCCTCGTACAGGTCTGAAAAGATATCAGCCGAGGTGTAAACATCACAGTCGAGAAAGGCAGGAGATAAGTCACTGTAGTTGGCAGCACCAGCTGTTAAAGGGTCAGTTCACCCAAATTACAAAAAAAAACAAATAAAACCCCCAAAAAGCTAATTTCACCACTCATCCCTAGCCATACAGTTAGTTTCAGATTTAAAAGGGATTTGAGACTTCTGTCTCTGCAGCCTCTGCTCTCTCTCCAATATAAGGGAGGTGAACTGAATTCCCTTTAAAACATTTAAATTACATTATATTTTTTTAAAGCAATACCCCAATTACCCATGATAACCTACACATGTGGTTGCAGTTTTTTTCTTTAAAAAAAAAGAAAAAGTACTTTCAATACAATACTGATAAACATGACCCTGTAACACCTTTATACATAAAATGAAAACCATCTACGTGGTTAGACACCACTAAGAGTAACACACCCAGTTACATGACCTGATTTGTTCAACATGTACTCAATCAGGACCCCCCTCTGACTGCTGTCAGCTGTTATAAGTGATATCTTTATGTGTTTTTTTTTTCACTTGTCATTGAACAGAGGTTCTCTGTGAGACCTGTGTCTTCAGGATCCTCTGTTGTGCTGGTGTCCATAAAGTCTGGGCTACTGCAGCGGCTTTCAGTTGATGCCGGATTTTCCCCTGTGACGCCTTCGCTTCCTTTGGGTTCATCTTTCTGGGAGGGAAGTTTCTCATCTGAGCCTAAGAATAAATAAATTTAAAAACATTTTGGAATTGGAGAATTGAATCCTAAACAACAGTAAGAAGATAGCTTTGAGTGTATTAGATATTATCATTGATAATTGCTTGTAACACTTTAATGAATCATAAGTCTATGAGCTCTAATAAAGTTGGGGTGAGGATGATCAGCACTCAGCTGTAGTCATGGACTTGTTTCTACACCGACAGATTGCAAAAGATTGATGGAATTCCCCAATGATCGATGTGTGCTTTAGTAAAATTAGTCACCTGGTTTGTCACAGTCAGGTGATGCTCCACCTCCAGTCAGCTCAAACAGGTACTGATGTTCAGTGTCACGCAGAATTTTGAGAAATGTTGAAAACCACCCTGGTCGACATCTCACGATGTTTCTCAGAAGTTCACGAGCTCCACTTATGGATCCTTTGTTTGCTATTTCAGCTCTAATCTAAAAAAAAAAAAAAAAAAAAAAAAAAAAAAAAAAAAAGATGAAACATGATGAACATAATAGGTGGAGCAGACTGGTTATGCAATCAGAGTGAAATGCAGAGCTCTACAAAACGGATGTGTGCATTTGTCTGCCACCTTGTGGTCAACAACCACAAACACATGTATAGGACAAAAGTTTCAGTTCAACAGTCGACAAATAAATAAATAAATGTCAGCAGTGTTTTGACAGATCTCCTTCACTACAGTGTACTTACAATCTCACAGTCCTCATGGGTGAGCAGGTCTTCAGAATAACAGTGATCACACACGTCATCGGTCTTCATGCTCAGAAGACCTGGAGACAGGACTTGAATAAGCCGGACACAGTAATCGTTCTCTGCCTCCGCCTCAGGCCCCGGGAGGTTGAGCTGCATATAGTCCGCTGCATATTTGCAACCCCCATTTTGCAACGCGTCCACAAACACCGTGAACCAGCCGGCGGTGTGAGGTTTCTTAACGACTGCGTTAATGAGGAGCTCCACGGCCGCTGTGTTACCCTCGCTCCTCGCCTTTTGTCTGATCTGTTCCTTTTGCTTCCCTTCGATAAAATGAATGTGATCCAGAACCCGCTCCACCACAACTAGCTCTCGCAGCCTCGGCCTAAAGTCTTCGATGAGAGTCTCACATGTTTCATCATTATCAGATGCCATTACGACTCACCTCACCTTTAACTCTGACAGCAGTAACAGTGCGACAGACTTGGCTGCAGCGAAGTTTGAAACTACCTACAGCTCATCTGACGATTCATTGCGATTATAACCAAGAAAACGAAACTTTCACTTTCGTTTCCCCAGAACGATCAGGAATTCAAAGTGGCCACTAGATGTCAGTGTTGGAACACAGTGGGTAGAGTTTCTGCACGTTACACTAAGGCCTCCTAACATTTCCCATGGATTACACTGAAGCACATACAGCTGTTCACTCCTGTAAAACACTTCAGACAAATGTTTCAATGACCTATAAGGACTATTGTTTGTACCCAGCTGTTAGTAAGGGAATATGCATTTGTGGCTGATTGGACTTCCTCTCTCTCACTCCCATGTTGCACCTGTAAAGGACAACCTAACACCTTTCCCATTGTTATTGGCCCCTTTGGTTTCAATGACCTCATGTAATTCCCAGTCGAGCTCTGCTCAGTATCAACCTGAGGAAATGCCTTAATTAGCTGCAGTTGTAGTTACTATTACTGCTGCAGGTAAGGACATATCTATAAGACAAATCGAATGCATATTGCTGTCTTGATAGACATGGCTCCACTACAGCAATACAGTGCTGGTTACAGGTTAATTTAACAATAATTTATGACCACGAAGGAGAGTACTTTCCTAAGGCAACACTCAAGAATCCCTGGTCATTTCATGCTATTTCTGATTCCTTACATATTGTAGAAGTACATACTCTTTTTATGAATTTGGCCATTCAGTCTGAAAAAGGCAAAACCAGTGATACAATTATAAGTGCGTTTTAATTTATTGCTCCCACAGCTTCAAAACAAACATGTACTACTGTTTCGCTAAAGAGTTTCTCTTATAATTCATAAGTTAAAAAAAATGTTTGTTTTTTTTGTTTTTTTTTTACATCTGGCAATAGGATGTATTTATTTTCTAACAGCTATCTAACAACATATCATCTTTAATGTACATCACCTACAAAGAGTTCAGGGAAATAATGTGATTTGTTTTTGTATGGTTAGTTATACATGAAGATGCTGACTTAGCATTTGGATTGGTTGTATAGGCACCTGTTTATGCGCAAGTACTAACTTTCCCTGTGTTCAAAATCCCACGCCCACCTTCTGCTCCCAACACACCCTCTAAGTGCATTCTAAAAGAGACAAGTATGCTGACATCATTTTATATCGTCATGTGCTACTTTGGGCTCATAAGCAGTGCAAAACAGTAAATATATAGATATAAAACACATGCACTGCCTTGTAGAAATGCCTACATCATACTTGTTTGTCAGAGGACTAGCTCTGGGATAACAGCAGAATACTTTTCAATCTGCATGTTATGATATCTGCCCAGACAAGCAAGTATGGTGTGTTCCGTTGGCTTAATGTAATAGAGTAGGTGCACATCAGTGACCGCGGAAATAATGCACATTGTTTAAAGAAAACTACAGTATACTTGATACTGTACTGTATATTGCAGTGCAATTGTCCATAACCCCTGAGTCACACTTCAGAGAAGACAGGCATACAACTAAGGATAAGAAAACAGTTCTCACACCTTTGTAATAATGCTGTATTACACTAATAGCTGCAGAAAATAGTTCATATAGTATGTTTATATGCAGGCTCAGGCCCTCTAAGAGGTAGAGTCTGTCTATGTATCGCATACAGGCTTTAGACTCTAATAAGCTCTAACAGCGATGACCAGGCTCATCAGTGACTGCTTGCTGGCCAGTATCAGGCAGGATCTTCTGTCACAGTGGAGAAAATTCACTGCAGTGCCTCAGTTTCGACAAATAGCTGGGGCTGTGTAATCTTTTCCCCTCCTCATACAGGTGCTCACACCTGTGCGATGGGTCTTGGCTTGCACCTCGAAATGCTTGGACACCAATTCTTTGACCATCAGCTGCCAGAGTATCTTGGTTACAGTGGTAGGCTGCCTCCAGTCCGCATTTACAGTTTCTAGTCTTGGCCTCACCAGCGCTACTTGCCTGCTGCAATGACTGTAGTGTAGGAAGCTGAGCTGTCAGTTGCATTGCCCCCGTCTCTATGGCCACTTTGGCAGTGAATGGTACAGTAGCTGCTCCCTGTTGACACTCAGCTTAACTCAGATAACTGTTCCCTCATCTGACCACAGGCGTGAAAAGGTGGGAAAAAAGGTCAGCAGATTTTTCTTTTCTTTTTTGGCAAATTCCTGTCCAAAGAAATGATCCCTGTTAACTTCGCAACTCTCCCTTGCTTTCTGCACAGTCCTGCTAGTGGAGGATTGGCAGCTTCCAAAGTAATTGTGTTAATTGTTTTTTAATATTGCTTTAAACTGAGGGAGTGGCATTGTAATTTTGTTGTGTTGTTGCAGGACAATGAGTTTTGTATGTTTTATTGTGTCCCGGTATCAGTACGCAGATATGGTAATGAGACTTCAGAGTGCTGCTGCTGTCACCTTCACCTTCTGCTGGAACAGAAAGGATTTTTGCGAAAGGTTTTTGAGTGTCTGTCTTTGCCATAAGTCCGTCCATTTTTCCCCCCTTTCTCTTCCTGGATCCTTGCCAAGCATCATCAGCACCCGCAGGTACATTCTCTGGCTCTGTAGCTGACAGCAGGATGAACTCAAGGTGATGTGATAGACCAGTTCCTTTATCCTAGAGTGTCTGGACAGGGGGACCAGCCTAGTGTGAGGTAGGTCAGTCAGCTCCTCTGACTTCGCAAGTAACGATTGAGGGAGGGAAGGTCAAGGGTGAACGTCAAGCGTGTCAGGCTTTTTCCCTAGCTCCATGAGTAAAGTTGTGAATGTTGATAGAGGTGCTTTTGTCTGGCAGTACTATGCACCAAGACCAGCTTTTTATGACAGAAGGTCATGTGATGTTCATCCTGGTGTCCCACTCCAGTGAGACCAATTTGTATGTTAGGACAGGAAGGAGCACAGAACCCATTAGAGCCCATTAGAGTATAAAGCCTGGTAGGTTGGTTGGTTGGTTGGTTGGTTGGTAAGTTTGTTAGCTGTTGTAGTGCTAGTTCTATCACAACCAGGTGGAGCCCTTTAACCAGCACCTCTGCTGATTAAGTAGAATTTAGTAAACCGGTTCATCCTGATTGGTTGGGCATCAACGTTTTCAGTGAGAAAGGTGAGTGAGTGATGACGATTATAGATTCAATCTGAGGGCGCCTGTGTAGCTAGAACTACTGTTACAATATGTAACCAATATTATTACACTGATAACTGCAGAAAACATTTTGTTATCACACTGTTAACTGCAGAGAACAGTGTTTTATCCACATGCATAATGAAAAAAAAACAAACATCTTATTTCTACTACCAAGGCATTGCAAATTAACAATACAGATGTCTGTGCCAGCATGCTGATAAAAAAAGTTGCTACTTAGTAATTACAGCATTACAACCCAGATATTAGAGCACTGTGCTGCTGAAAGGTTTACGGTCCTGGAAACTCTGGGTCTGAAACAGGTCTATGGAGTCCAGTGGTGTTGAGGTTGGAGTCAGAAGGGGATGGGGAGGAAGAGGAGGAGGAGGTGGAGGAGGTTTCAGTTGGAAGAAGGATCAATGCAGAATGCTGATGCCCTGTGATCTGTTGTTGTCGCTGCTGTTGTTGCTGCTGTTGTTGCTGCTGTTGTTGTTGCTGTTGTTGTGGCCCCGTATGTCTTTGTACAAGCAGTGCTGTAAGGCTGTCGTCGATGGGTGCATTCACGTTGGCCAAGCTCGACAGAGAGTCTTTGGATTCCTGAATGGTACTCTCCAGTTTGTGGTTGGGGCCCTATCAAGAAGAGTGACAGAGGTAGAGGTAAAGGTTAAAGGTCAGCATTGGGGAAAATGGACTTTATTTACTCTAGAAGTGAATCCAATTCATTTTATTCAGTGTTTGTTCTCATTTAAGATATTTCAACCTGGTAACCTGTTCTCAGCAAATAAGTTTAATTGACCGAACGAAATAACTAATATAAATAATATAAAAAATGTACTGTATATCAAGCTTACAAAACTTTATTTTTCAACAGCAAAAAAAAGACAGGTAAGTTGATAACTTTAGAAAATATTCTCAGACATAGGCTCAGATTCTTTCCTGTGATTGTCCAAATGTTATTGCAAAAACCGCGGCAGACAAACCGATCCATCAAGACATTCATCAGTAGCAGTGTGAAGCAGTTAGGAGCAAAGCTTTATGAAACAGTGGGAGATTGTGAGATTACAGAAACTGTGATAGATGACTGTGATGGCCGGCTGATGCTTGGCTTCAGTTGAGAAAAATACAATGCTTCATGTTCCTATGTGCAAAAATCACCTGACTTGTGTGAAAAAAAAAATAACACTCTACTGAATGAAGACGTGAGAACATCCTTACTTGAGTTCCTGTATGGCTGAAAAAATGGCTTGCAGTCAGAGCAACTGGCTGAACCTTCACTGCAGGTCTGTGATAGTCTGGACTGGCAGTCACAGTGCTGTAGGCTGGAGGTCCCAGAGTCGGCTGCCTCTGTAGCAGCTGCAGGATGGTCTGAATATCTGACATCAGCTGAGACTCCAGCCTCAAAAAAGAACAAAGAAGAAAACAGTAAGACGTGCAGAAAGAAAATTTATCCCTGAAAAGAGGAGACAAATCCATACTTTGTCTGATACCTGTCATGTCTGATCATTTAAGGGCTGAAAACACACAGTTGTACTTCACTGAGCACTAGATGGAGCTTCTGCGCCTCAACAGTGGACAAATGAAGAGATGGCAAAGGTGTGGAGAAACATTTTGCCAGAGTAGTAGACCAAAGACGCTCCTCCTGCTAGGAGTGATAATGAGCTTTGTGTGGGAGGTGTGAATTCAGCATTTACTGGGGAAATGACTGTATCACACTCATTTGGTCAATCTAATTATGACTAGATTTCATCCAAGCTCTATATTTAGGGCATCAGGCAAAATTGGATAATGCAGAATAACCTTTTAATTACCCGTAGCCCATTTAATATACATAGACAATGTCAAATTGGCTATGTTCCTGGTTTACTGTGTTCCTGTAGCGAGGCATTTGTTTCTGAGGTAAAGACTGATGCGTAAATTAAAGAGACAGAGCACATATTCATTACAGGTGCAGCAAACCGAATTTTTCTTGGTTATTTATAAGGATTTGTTGAGGATACTGCAACACAAACATTTGTTTTCCCCTGTCATATCCTTTCAGAATAGTCAAAGCCATAAAAACACAAAATGACAGAGAAGTGCTGCTCATCCTGCAGCCAGCTAGCATTAGAGGAAAAAAAACAAGGTCAGGTAGAGTGCAGTGGATAAAATGTCTTATTTGTGCTGAATAAAATGAGCCAGCCCAGTGTTTCAGGCAGCCCGATGCTGTCTGCCGTTGTCTGTGATAATTCCAGCTAAAAATACCACCTGCTGTTCATTTGAGTGTCTATTTCAGGTGGCCTGCTGGCTGCAGGTATGTCGTTAAAACGATGGCCAACCAGTAAACTACAGAATATGATGAGACTAAAATGGAGGGATAGTGTGCTTACATTTTTATTGTTTAAATCACAGAGTTTTGCTAGAGAGTGGCTTTTGTTCGAAGACATTTCAGATACACTTTGTTCTCAGTCATCAGTTTTAGATTCTGAGCGCTACACTATAAAATCTCACAAACAAAACCTTTTGTACTAATTCATTTTCAAGTCTGATATGTTCCGGTTCTACAGCGGTACATCCTGCTTCCAGCAGATCCAGCCTCCCACTCTGAGTCCAGCAACAGCTTCTGCCAGCTAGTTGCCTTCCCCCACCTACTCATGTACAGTACATCAGCAATTGAACTACACGCTGCCAGTGATGGCAGTGGAAGTGTGGCTTACTTTTAGCAGTGTGGGAGGTGACAAATTTAAAAAACAACGCACTCCATAATAATTAAGTCACTAACTGAAAATGTAATGATAGGATAATAAATGAGAATAAAAATAAATTTTATCTATCAAAATGTCCTGCCCTCCTGGCTTCAAAGGTGTGTTTAGAAATGTCTGCACAGGCTGGTTTCCAACCACTACCATTTGTTTGATCTGTAATGGGCCATGAGCATGGCCAAAATGGTGTTCTGGTGTGCTGCTTTTCAGGCTACATTAGAGGTGCATGAGTCCATTGTAACTAATCCAGTTTATAAAACAGCACCAGAGACATATAGGTGCATTTGGTAGTGTATCCCCCAGTCTTTTTAAGGTAAAACAACAAGTGTTCCACCCTTCAGTTGAAGAATGGCTTGAGCCAATCAGCAAGCTAAAGTTTACAGAGTTGTAGAAGAGGCTGCAATGGATGAAAGAATAAATTCTGTTGATGTCTATTTCCCACCAGTGGCAAAATGCTACCTTGCCAGTCTAACAGTGGTGGAAGAAGCATTCAGATCTTTACTTAAGATGTATAGAATAACACGAGATGATACTTACTGTACATACTTTATCATCAAAATGTATACAAAGTTTACAAAGTAAAAGAATGAATGATTGTTACTGATGCATTTATGTCCAAGCACTGTGCTCTGTCAGATCTGTTTCAGTTACAATTATCCTGCAGGTGGCCCTAGTAAAGATGATAACCACCTTTATTTGATACAGTCTCCTGGTAAGCCTGGTAAACTGTTTCACTGTGTACTAACATCAAGTGAGGTGAGTGGGCACCAAAGACAAACCCAAGATGCAGCAATTTCAACCAATATGAGTGTCTGACCTGAGATGTTTGACAATATGTCACATGAAGGAAAAAAAGGTTCAAGGTTTAAGTTCACATTCTGGGGTTATTCATAGTTGATGACAACTGAAGGAGGATCAACAGTCCATATGCTGACTCCATGAATATGTACCTGTTTAAGTGCTCTTGGAGCTGACCTAAGCGCTGTTCCACCTCTCCATACGTGATTTCGCTGGCAGAGTTATCATCTTCTCTCAGGTCCTGGAAGTGTGCTGACTCATCCAGGTAGTCCGTAGGCTTCTTACAGGCCCATTTATCACAGCACAGATCTGGAAGGCCGAACCAACACGCATGCTTTACATCATCACATGTGGGTCAGAACAACGTCATTACTAAAAAAAAAAAAAAAACCTACTAAAATAGAATATAATTAATCTCCACAGAAGAGCTGTGTGTAGCTCCTTTGTTGTAATCTATCAAGCCCATGTACTGGGAGAATTGTTAATGCAATGTTTTCCAGTAGCAAACTAACCCCGCTGTTATCTCTGCTGGGCACCTGGTAGTATTTAGCTTGTTGTCCGGTGATATGGGTTGAGCTTCTTTTTGTGATTGGAAAAACATAGATGACTAGTTCTGTGATTACACTATCTCATGCAGCAGGCTGTGCAGGAGGCTTTGTACTACCATGTTGAGCCGTATAGATATGAGCATCAGTGTTAGCTGTTCAGTGTGCCTTCACTATGGATGGTACTTAACTTCCCTCTCACATGGTCTTATTTCAGCAGTGATTAACAAGAGCTTCGGTTTGTCACTCAGCAGTTTGTTTCTCCATATCCACAACTGACTAGTAGACTAGCTGTAATAGCTGGCTACTGAGTCTTGCTAATAGAATGCACTATGTCCATACGAAACCCTGTGATTTCCATGTCAGATGTTTAGTTATGGTAAGAGGACAAAGTTTTGCAGTTATTGTAGCGTATGTTACTTCTTTTAGCTCAGTATATAATAAAAATAATCTGGCTGTAAATTTGTAATTAACACTTTCTGTAGTTTGTTTTAGAAACGTTTGCAAACCAATATTCAGCATACTGCTTTAGCTAGACATTCTGTATCCTATTTAGTATGCAAATTGCAAATTTATGTCTTTAAAGTTTGGCCCACTTATACAAAGTGGACACCCGAAACTCAGAAATTAGCACAGAGTTTAATCACGTCTCTCGTTTATGTTTGCCTGTGTCATAGTCACATCTCTATTGTGGAAAAATAGGTCAGTGGATTGGCTGTTGTTGATATGTACACAGGTGTGGACACAAAAACATCTGAAAAATATGAAGCTATCCATGCCAATGGTCACGCAATAAAAACTGCTTTTGTGAAGCTTGTAATGTTAGGCTTTTGTAGGCTGTGTACAATAACTGGATGATGATTATCTCAAACTATTGTTGTGATTCAACTCAACCATTGCATTTTCCTCTTTTCTCCTCCCTGATTAGGAATGGCTAATGCACCTGCACCATGGTCCTTGTCACTCCTAATGCTCTGTTCACATTAGTACTTCATGAAAAAGCAGCTTTCTTATTCAATTCAACTATGTTGACTAATCAACCGGTTGATGACTTTGTAATATGAATTTTGAAATTTACCTAGAGGATAAAATAATTGTGGTAACTGTCCAGAGATGTGAAATCATATCTCATACTATAATAAACCGCTGTGCAGTGTTTCGGCAAAGAGAAGGACAGATTTGTTACTCAAACCAGGCTTGGATTCCTGGGAAGATTTAAATACCCTCCATACATATGCTTTAACCAACCAACAAGAGTTGGTAGTGTGGTAACAAGGACATGATCCCCTACTGGCTTCCCCTGACCGCCAATTATGTTTTTTGCCTAGCACCACCTAGGAGAAAAGATGTAAAAATAATTACAGTTCATTAGTAAAACAAGGAACATTACCTTCAAAAGATGGACTTCTCTCTAAACTGTCTCTGACAATAAGATCTGAGTCCAGGACTGGGGGAGTGGGTGAAGAGGGACCCAGGACTCCTGAACATCTCTTTAGGCACGAGTTGGACTCCCTCTCCCTCCCCATGTCTTTAACCACTTCCTTGTTTTCCCCTGCAGAATTGCAATCAACAGGGGTTAGTGGAATAACACAGCACTCTATTCCACAGAGAACAGCTGTTCTCAGCCAGCAACGCTCTGTGAACAATATAAATAAAGGACAAATTTGCAACCACAAAGCTGAACAAGGCTGTACTGGACCTGCAGATTAGTCTCAATTTACCTTTAGATAGATCTGGGGTGAAGGAAATTCTTCTTTTAATGCTTTTAGTGCCCTCGTCCTCTGAATCATCGTCTTGGGAACCGGAGGCCTATAAAAATGTGAGTGTTAAAATCTATTAGTTAAACCAGTTAATAGTATGTGTTTATCAATCTCATACTGCTAGAAGATGAATATAATATAATTTTAAGTATATAAATGTCCATGGTCATGACAATGTGAATGCTTGTTAAACAGCACTTTATTATCTACCTTGGCAGACTCATCTCTGAGGTTGAAGGTAAGCTCCAGGTTGTTGAAGAAGCAGTCAGCGAACTCTGGGTACATGTCTAACACCTCCAGCAGATCTTCCCTCTGAATGGTGCTGAGGTCACAGTAACTCAGAGCTCGCACGTCAGCGTTGGACTTCCCAGGCTTGGCAAACAGATGGATCATTTCTCCAAAGATGTCATTTTTTCCTGGTAGTGAGAGAGAGACAGACACAGACACACACACACACACACACACACACACACACACACACAGACACACACAGACACACGTACACGCACACACACACACAATAAATCTTCTCAAAATGTTCACTGGGAATAGGGGAAAACGTCAGTTTTACCTGCAATGACTTCTACGAGTATTCATGCATATTATAGAGAAGAATTTGTGTTGTGTTCTCTATGGGGACTTATCTAGATATTCCTCAGGCTCTCACTAAAGGGCAGCAGACGTGTTTGTTTTTGTGGATAATGAAAATCAAACAGACTCTCCACTCTGTGTAGATGTTCTCCCAAGGCCCGTGCATCAGTTGTCTTTCTATCTTTGATCCATTATTAATGCTGAGGAATAACTGCTAACTCGCACCAACTTTGATGTGTGAGGGAAAGGAGGGCTTGATTGTGACTGACACACTTTAAATGTTGTGCACTTCAAAGGCAAAGGACTTTTGTTGATAATGGCTATCACATAATGAAGCCAGTTCTCCAGCAAGTCATAAAATCTAGTTTTCAAACTGACTTTTCTCTGCTGAAATGAGCATCCATTGTGCAAAGGACTAGAGGTCCAGTTTAAAGGCCATCGTGAAATATCCCTTTGTTGGTCCCTGGGTTCACTAAATGCCAACACTGTAAGCAGGGGTTCAGGTGAAAGAGATATGATATGTTAGCGGCCAGTGTGGCTTTCACAGCATGCACCGGACACCTTTCCACCACAGAGGACAGCGTCACACAGAGTGGTGTATCTCTCCTGCGCACACAGCCCTCACCACGAGGATTTAGATAGTCATTAGCTTGGATGGCAGCGCGAGAGACTAATTCCTCACCTGTGGAACAATGCTATTAGCCTTGTTGGACCCGATATCATTACATGAGAAAAATGCTTTAACACCACTGGCTGACCACTACCTTGTTATAGGCTTGGGAGGTTTGGTAGCTGATAACAGACCGAGCAATATACAAGTTTTCACAAAGAAAATTGGAGCAAACATAGTGCTGATGGAGCATTATATTAGTATCAAATACAAATGGGCTGAGCTATCTATGAGATCAGTGACTTTTCCAGCATGTTTGTTAATTTTTTTGTGTGATGCAGCAGCTTTTGCTAAGCTTAAACCCCATTCTGTCAGGCACAGCTTTAGAGAGCATTCATCTCATGAATAATGGCAGGTTTAATCCAGGCTTGGCCTGTAGCACCTGCTTGTGGTTTACCCGCGAAGAAAAAAAAGATAAATACTCGTTACCCTAATAAGAGTAATGAGTATTCAGTATCACAATATTACTACAGCAAAATATGAATACAAATTAAGAGCAAGCAGTCGTTTTAGTCGAAGCTATCTTTTACTGCCGTTTTTTATAATTCCTCCTTTGCAGCTTTAACTAATTTCCCTGTGCTGTCAAAAATATGGCAGCTATTTCACCGTGGTCTTTGAAATTGCCAAACAACCTTTCATGGAGCCACTTAATAGAAATGTCAGAGTCTCAAACCTGTCACATGAACAGCGCTATTGCCCAGAGGACATTAATGGGAGGATGCGGGGGGTGGCAGGCACACCTTGCTATTCTTGTCAAAGTGTGTGAACATGATGTGGTTTAGTTGCTGTAATGACTTGAAAATTATTCATGTTTGGAAGGACTCCGATTATAACACTTCATTCTTTGATGTGCACACAAGTCACGCTGAGCCTCTTTGTAAGAATTACTGTGTTAAAATAGTTTGTGTCCACTGGGAAAATCCACTGCCTGTCTTTTCCAGAGCTTATGACATCCCAATCTCCACATATTTTCAAATATCAAGCATCCTGAGTGGAGTGGGTGGTTAACTCAATCAATAATTCAAATATTTCAATCAATCAAAACAAACTACATATTTAATACCCTTCACAAAAAAGCCAATGGTAGAATCCAACATCTGTGTTAGCCCATTCTCTGTTTTCTGACAATTTCCTGACATCATGTAAAACATACTTTTCATACACATATTATTTCCACCATGTGCCTAAAACAACCATGTACCTTGACTTCTCATGTGGGCATCAGTGTGACCTTTTCATAAGTGCTCCCTGGTTGATTATATAAAAAAAAAGCTAAAAAATGTACTGATGAAGATTTGCCAAACCTTCCTGAACCTGAATTAAGTTTTCATAAAGGATATACATCACAGTATTATTTATTAAAATTCAGGCAATATGTTCAATTAACTAAAGAATTTGCCTCTGGATGTGACAACATGGCAGTAACACTTAACCAACAAGGGGTTGTATTTACCCAGGATGGCTACCACAATGTCATCTTTCAGGATCTCAATAGAGCCGCGGGACAGAAAGTAGAGAGCAGTGAGCACATCACCACCGTGGACCAGGGTGTCTCCAGGAGGGGCATGAGTGGTTTTGAAGCGCATGGCTAAGGCCCTCAAGCAGCCTTTGGTGGCTCCTTGGAATGCTTTGCAGTTGTGAAGAAGATTCCTGTTGAGGTGAAGGCAGATGTCTGCCTGCAGGCACTCAGGAAAACCTTTTAACACCTATGATGCAGAGAAAATCTGTGAGCAAAATGCACCAAATTTTGGTTTGATATCCTTCAAAGAGATGCATTTGAGTAATTGCTCTGCAACCCAGTGGACAGTGTGAGCAGCAAATGTGTTAAGATGAGTGTACTTCCACTAAGAGAAGTTGTAATTAAGCTCGACAACAGCACAGAGATGAGGATATGGTATGAAAACAAACACGTCACAGAGTCATAGACCCATTAAACACAGTCCAATAAATATACAATACATCTTAAATGTAGAGAGCAATGTAGACAATGTTATCTAATAGTGTAAAATATCTAATAGATATCTAATATCTAATTGTATAAATGATCAAGATGGAATAATTGCTGAAAGAAATGTAGCATGTAAAAATAAAAGTCACTTGGATTTATGTAACCGCCCCCTGAGCTAAACACACAGCACAATGCCTGCTCAGTTTTGGCTGAACTGGTAACGCATAATATCAGAATGAGGAGGAAGTGTATTGTGTGATAAATGCGAGCAAGAACGAAGCCATCATTCTTATATTCTAAATCCATTCATTTGTCGGAGCCAAGGATTAAATCCAGACTTTTGATGGAGGCATCCACCTTAAAAGGAAAGAACTGACTGCATGCAATATCATTAATATTATCATTAGCATAAAGCAGAAAAGCAGAGTTTACCAGTTTGGCCAGTAAACACATTTAATAAGCCACAACTTTTATGCTTTATCCCACTCCTTAATAAAATACATCACATATGTTTATATGGCATACATTACAAGGATGGGAAACACTAACTACTAGATATTAAGGTAAATACATGGTGTCGACAGAAAATTACGAAGTAATTACTGTTGATGTTATTGTTAATAAAAACTTTCATTTAATAAACTTCTTATTGTTTATCTTGTAAAATAATGGTTCTCTCAAGTGGGTGGATCCATAGATGTGTCCATAGTAGTGTGCAATATGCATGCCTCAAAATCAGAGATACACTTGTACAGTACATAACTTATATTTAATTTAAACTATCACAGCAATGGATGAGGAGCTAATTCATGGGAAGTAATTCAAGTAATGCTTTAATTTTACCCTTTTGGGCTATTGTTTCTTGAACTAATGTGAGACTGAGAAGAAGTTTGACCAAAATGTATTAAAAAAACTGTAAAAGCTGCATTTTTAATGACAATTGCAGTTCATTTACTCAAATGTCCAAGTAATATATAAATTACTTATATACAAAAGTTTAGTGAGGAAGAGTTTGTAGTACAAATGTACTGTATTTAGCTATTAGTGCCGATTAAGTTAAAATTAAGTTTACCACAAATGAATGTTACTGATAAAAAATTTCCGATGGACACTGAAATTAGACAAGACAGAAGCCTTATATCAGCGCCATTTCAATGCATACATATAGTTTTTTTCACAGAGACATTTTGTTATTTCTTTGCTATTGGATGAAACTATAGAATGAACAAAAAATCATGCATAACTGATGGAATTTCTAATGTTTATAGTATATATGAGGTTATTATAAGAGGTTATGCTGCCATAAAAACGACAAGAAATAAAAATATGTACCTCCTGCTCTTACCAATGAAGAGATGTTAATCCAGGTGAAAAGCAGACAAGGGAAAGAAAGCTCTTTTTAGAGTATTGCAAAATGATGATTAAATATTATTGAACAACTTTAGTTCATTTTGGGTGGATATGCTATCCAATAACAGTGGAATACAGATGTGTTTTCTTTATTTACCGTATTCATGTCAATGCCGTTGGTGTAGGTCCACGAGTGTTGGAAGTACTCCTCCAGCCTTTGCCTCAGTGGGTTGGGAATCTGGTGAAAGCGGATGAACTCCTTCACCCGCAACATTTGAGCATGATAACGGGCCGTACCCGAGTATAACCTCTGGATGATGGCGGAGACGTTTCCAAAAATGCTGGCATACATTAGGGCTGAAACACAGGCAGCGATCAATAAATGAGGAGGGTTAGAATCTACTGACTGCTTTGCATTTTCATTGCCTTCACTCACACAGACACACTGTTAACTAGAATGAATGTGGACAAATGCTGCTATAAACACAGACAATCTGTTGATCGGGATCTGATTAAAAATAAACGTCTATGCCTTAAACTGTTTTAAGTGCTATGCTAGATAAAATCAGAACTAAGTTTTGCTAGAAGATAATAAAAGATGTAAAAAAAAAAAAAAAAACCATAACATACTCACAGCCAATCAGCATGACACAGATGGAAAAAATCTTCTCTGAGTTGGTGTTTGGGGAAACATTTCCAAAGCCCACACTGGTCAGACTGCTGAAGGTGAAGTAAAGCGCTGTGACATACTTGTCCTTGATAGATGGACCAGAGCTAGGATCGCTATAGTTGTATCTCTTTCCTATGGACACGCCCAGATTATCAAGCCAGCCAATCTTGTGCTCTAAGTAGGGCTTCTCCACATTGCCGATGGCGTACCATATGCAGGCTAGCCAGTGGGCAATGAGGGCGAAGATGCACATGAGCAACATGAGGACTGCAGCTCCGTACTCAGAGTAGCGGTCCAGTTTCCTGGCTACACGCACCAATCGCAGGAGTCTAGCTGTCTTCAACAGGCCAATCAGGGTGGTAGTCTAAACAAAATGTACAGCAGGGCATTTTATTAGTAAAAGCACTAGTGGTTTTCATGTTAATATGTCAGTGTTTTAATACAATAACCCTACTGTCAAAAATTCTCTCATTAAGAAGCCAGCTTATTTGTTGCACATCTATCACCGCATCTGACATGTTAACAACAAATCCAAGCTGTGACAAATCAAAGAGAGTCACCTGACAAACTAAAGTAATGAGTTTCCTGAACAGTGGGGAAAAAAAGGCAAAGATTTTATCCCCATGGCCCTTTGGTTAATTGCAATTAATACAGAAGTGAAGAAAGCGGCAGCCCACAGGTAAATCCTCATTGAACAGGCAGTAACACTCACTTAGTGGGTCCCTGGGAGTTTGTAGCTGCTTTTGTGTGTCATCAAGAATCACTAACCACCATTCCCATTAGCCTAGTCACTTATCTCCCTGACAGAAAGGCCTTCGAAAATAAAGTTAATGTCTCCAGATGAGAGAGACTCTCCTTCTTAATAAGTATTGTGCTTAATCTTCCACATTCTGTTACTTCACTGATATTGTTTTGGTTAAAGCTACAAGCACACTACAACCTAATTAAAGTTAAATTGATTCTTAAATGTACCTGCAAAAGTAATTACATAATATAGCTGCACAGCCCCCCCCCCCCCCCCCCCCCACGCTGTGCTCTCTCTCCCTCTCTAATGGGAACATCATTTAGTGGTTCAAGTGGGGACAAAGCACTCAACTTCTTTTCCACTGTATTCACAGTAAAACGGCATGAAAAAATCTTTTGTTTTTTTTTATTCTATAATTATTATTGTGAACAAAACACTGCTTGATGCCAATTTTTGCATAATACCCCTCACGGTATGTTCAATCTCCTGGCAAAACTAAGTTGTTTTGAAAGCAACCTGACATTGATTGAAAATTATTTCAAATATTCCCTGCTCTAATCAAAAGGTTTACTTAAGCGCTTGTAGGTTAAAGCCATCTTATTAAGCTGCTAAATTAAATGAGCCTTGTGGAAACCATCTGCCGTTGCCTCGGTTGCTTTTATTTTCTGAATGAGGCTTCAGTTGAGCAGGACTTTGTGTGCTCGGTCTGAAAAGTATAAACACCAAGCTGTAAAGCTATATTTAGAAGTAATGTATCTTCATGTTATCACAGTATATGTCAATCCATGTACAGACCAGAAAGGGAAAAGACTAGTTTTCCACTAAAGATAATTTTTCAAATGAAAATCAAGGTAATGGTGTCAAATAGCTATGGCGAGGCAAAGTAGAATATGTTTCTTGCAACTCATTTGCAAATTTTCCAGGACTGATTTGGTTTTTGTTACAGCCTCTACTGTGAGAGACACAGCCATCCATTTCCTTTTTTATTTGTTGTCACTCACTGAACTGACTCAGCAGTAGCAACAGCAGCAGCAGCAGTGGTGGAAAAGATGATTATGGTTTATAATCAGGAGCTTTTCTGGTGTAATGGAGTGCCTACAAAGCACGATAAAGCACTGAAGTGGATCCAGATCCTGAGGGGGACATATCCTACCAACAAACAAGCCAGGAGGCCTGGCAGCCAGCCTACCAATGGCCATCTCACATCTGCATGTAAGCTGTGCACACAGCCCTGTTGGCCTGCTCCTCACATAAATGCATCATTGATTGCCATTTGGTAAGCCATTAATCCGTGGTAATGTATTCTAGAATGAGGGCCATTCAGAAAAAGAAAAAAAAAAAGAAAAAAACAAAAAAAACATGCAATTTAAAGTAATCCTTTCAGAGCCGAGACATGACGACTCAGGCTTTAAGTAGTGGCCCAGGGGCACAAGTCTGGACTTAGTAAATGGATCAGTGCAACAGAACAGAACAGTGCATGCATTGCTGGGTGATGTGCAGTAAAGCTCCCTGGGAGAAAAAAACAGGTAAAGAAAAAATGCATTAGAGAGAACATACCTCATCGGATCCTGAGCCAAAGATAAGAAGGTCAAAGGGGATTGCTGCCACCATGTCTATAAGGAACCAGCCTTTAAAGTAGTGGATCGCTATCTTAGCTGGATCACTGACCACCTCCTCGTTCAGGTTTACGTAAGTGGTCCTGAAGTTTATCAGGATGTCAATGATGAACATAATGTCCACCATTAAATCCACTACATTAAGAGGACTGCAGGAGTATCCGCATTCACGTCTCTTCTGCTCCTCTTGGTCATTGAGAAGAAAAGCAGCAGAGTAGGGAGTGAGGATTGCTGTGTAAATAACCAGCAGCAGGATCAGCCAGTCCCACACGGCTTTGAACGGGCTGTAGTGGAGGATGGTGAACTTGTCAATGCGGGCTGTCTGGAGTTTGTACTCCGGCAGCACATCTGCTCCAAGCGACAGGACCTGGAGGAGTGGTAAGAGAGGGTCAGAGCAGCGAGGTTAAACCACCTGATTACACCACTCCACTTTGAGCATCTGCTTGTGGATCCTTCTGACAATTTTACCATAGACAGCTTAGGTTTTTATTTTTATGATAATTATTAGTAAAGCACAGCAGGTAATTCACCCAGCTCACAGACTGTAGCAATTGTGAGCACTCTGCAGTGAAACTGTATTGGGTAAAGGCAGCCACTCTAGCATGACAAGCAGATTGCCTATGTCATGTCATCATGAATAATGTGAATGCCACTGACTTATTCTATATTTGCAAGAGGTACATTGTGTACTCCTGGAAAAACTGTGAGCACTTTACTGTACAGATGGAGAAAAGCGGTATAGATTTGTGCTCATAGATATTTTATTCATATATTTCAGTAAGCAAACATTTGTTTTAATTTCACCATATGAACTGGACTGGATGGTAAATTATTCAGTGTTCCCAGGATGGCCAAGCTGTCCTGTTTTTGGGCTTAATAAGCAAGGGCAGACAAAAAGAGAGCCTCTACTTATGGCAGAAAATAGTGCAGGAGTGAGGATGAGGGCGACGGGTCTTTCTATTCATTTTGGCACATCCTCCTA
The DNA here is from genome assembly GCF_002814215.2 of Seriola lalandi dorsalis. NCBI lineage: Eukaryota > Metazoa > Chordata > Actinopteri > Carangiformes > Carangidae > Seriola > Seriola lalandi. Next base: position 439,695 of record NW_019524832.1, on the reverse strand, counting down.
TCTTCAACACATGAATTATATATTTCCCCATGCTAGGAGTCAGGAAGTAGATGCAGTGTTCACATCACAGCAGTGTCTCCAAACTCCAAACTACAGTCAGCAGGGAGAGAAGGTATTTAATCATGATGATGGTTTGTCTTTATTTATAAATGAGAAAGCTGTATTGAAAGACATTGAAATATAAGGTTTCTGGGCCTCTCTTGTGCTTGGTTGTCGCTAACATTGCCCAGGGGGTATTGACAGTATTGTTTTTGTGAAGTGGTGTGACCTACGCAGTTTTTAAAATTTGTGGCGCATATTTGTGCACATTTGTCAGAATGATTCAAGATAACCCCAAAACACAAACATATACATTTTTGTCTTTTTCTTTTATTTAAATCCATGAAACATGGATAGTTGTTGTAGTTTATTGAGACTGTGTTGAATATCTGGACTCCTATCCGTCCTTGATGTGTTGGCATCAGCTGTGCTGCTTGTCTAGTCAAAAGGGAGTTGTGCCACCGGATAGCCCTTGTTTCGGCCACACGACAGGAAGTACTGGGTCTTCTGCAATGTCCTTCAGCAAGAAACTGAATCCCTGCTGTCTGCTGGGTGATAGCAACCTGCACTTTGATTTGAAAAATGTAATTTCTATTTCATTTCTACTAACCACTGCTGATGTTAATAGGTATGAATTTGACAATTTTACCTCAATATTATCTCTTCAATTAAGAATGCCCAATTACCCCTCTCTCTTGTTTTTAATGTCACTGCTCCACTGTTGACATGGGTAGGCAGCAGACAGCCATGTGTTACCTACGTGACACATGAGATCACCAGCTGCTTTTTTAACCTGCCAGCAGGAAAGTTCACTGGCAGGGTGTAACATGTGCTGTGTATCAGTGTATCACGCTATCCCACATCCTTCCTTGGAGGCACCCCAGCCAGTGACTACATTAGGATTCATTAGTGTAGTGACAAGGACATTATCCTTTTGCCAGCCTTCCACCCACAAACACAGCCAATTGTGCTCTTTGAAATACAGAACCAAGGACTCTAGGTAATTGGAACCCTCCGTGCTGCGACTGTGGCTGAGAAACTTGCCATTGTGTCACCTATGTACGTGTGCATTTCAAAATGACCCCCTGCAGATGCCACAGGACACATGGCAAAATACTGCATTATCAAAAAAAAGCAGAACTTCCTCACTCACCTGTGTGACTTTTTCTGTGACATTGTGAGTTCTGTCTTTGACCTTTGGTGCTATAATGGCTTTCTCAGATGTTTGCGGCGAATGAGTCTTTTTATCAGTCCCCTCAGCGAAGTTGAGTGCAATCAGAGGGATCTTGTTGATGGTGCTATACTTGTTGATGTTAGAATCAGAGGTAGAGCCAAGCAGGCTGGACTTCACGTGATTAAAAGGGCCTGATGGTTTAGAACAAACAACAGACACATTAGTACCCTTGGTAAAGTTATCATATCTAGGTTAACTTAACTAAATGCTGTAAGACTGGCCATTTATGTGACACAATATTTTAAATTCATCAATAGACAGTGTTAAAATTATACAGTACGACATAAGTCGTCACGAAATGATGGCTCTAAAAATGAAAACGTCAATATATAAATGATGTGGTCATGAAATTGATTTGGTGGGCAGAGATTAAGCATTTACAGGTAACAGTTTTAGTGAGACAGTTTTAAAAGCATGGACAAATATTTAAGGAACAATTCGCAGATTTTAAACCTTATCTCCATGTTTTAGATACTGAGGTAGCAAAACTGTGATATAACTTTAAAATGTAGGTGTTTTAATGTAGCCAACTGTACAGTTGCAGCCTATGATACTACACACTTCTACAGTACCACAATACTAATGTATTAGAGCATCACTGTTAATACATGCACATGTAAAATGTTAACTGTATAGTGGACTGGTGAGCTGTTGAGTACAGAGTAAGTTTTCTGTAACCTAACATTGAGTTGGTTTATGGACAGCTATTCAACTGTTTGGGATTTTCCCACAGATACTGTATGCTTCATTGCTAGCCTAGCTTGGAACATTAGCCAGTTAGGAGAGCTACAACAGTACCACATAATACAAGCATATGCTCATGCAGGTTAATTTAAAAGCAATGGTTTGGTTAGCATACGATGAGAGCTATGAGATATGAAGCTTATGTGATTATGTTATGTGATTTTATAGATGGTTGATGTGATAAAATCACTACATAAGTATACAAGTGTACAATAATTTCACATAATTAAGTGCAGTAAGCTCATTCAAACTATCCCACAAAAGTGGATCTGTGAAGAGCATTTATGCTTGATTGCACTGCTTAAAAGTCATGCTCCAAAACAGCAATGAAATTATGTGCAGAAATACACGATTACCTCTGACATGGCTACAATTGTCTAACGGTAGCATTGTGTGGACAGAGAAAGGATAAACATTTGAATAAACCTATACATAAAAAGTAAAACATAAGAGCAAAATGAATAGCAGTGTTAACTAAAACAAAAACTCTTAAACATTATTTCTGAACATTGCTGTATTGATCCCAGTGTGTGTCGAGTTAACACGGGTCTGCGTTCAAATGCAAACTCAGTCATAATGTGATAGGTTGGTTCAATGTGGCACTGTATACTAAACACAGAAGTTTTACTGTAGTACATACCTTCACTTGTATGCCGATCCCTGAATATGCTTTTGGAATTGCAGCTATAAGCCTCAATTTCGTGAACCGATGAGGCTCGCCTCATGCTGCTGATGCTGCCTCTGGGGAAGGTGTTTGAGAGGGAGGTAGAGGATTGGTGCGGCTCCGTCTGGTACAGTTTCTCCCAGGGGAGTTTAGGGGATGAATGGTCAAGTGGATCGGGGCCGACGCTTGCCTGGGAAGAGTGGTGGCTTGAGCCTATGAGGGCATGTGTGTCATTTGCCTCGATGGGACTACAAATGCTCTTGGTGGGTGAGGGGAAGCTCTGTAGGGCCACTGAGTCTTCATTCTCTTTGGGTGAGTCCACCATCACAGCATCTGGGTCCTCTTGCGGAAGAGATTGCTTGTTGGTATTCATTAGGCTCAAAGCAGCCTGGCGGAAGCGGAAGAATCTACTCCTCCCTAAAAATTGAGAAAAAATGATGTGAGACCTTATTAAGTTTTTGGTACACTGCATTAAAAATTAAAGTATCCCAAAAGCATCAAATCATGCATGGTTGGATAATAGGCTTCTTCAGCCACACACACACACACACACACACACACACACACACACACACACACATATATATATATATATATATTTCATAGCAGCATATTCTATGTTCTACTGTGTATTAAATATGTTCACTCTTAGCGGATTAGTGCACTAAACTTTAAAATTAAGACAAAGTGAAAAACAAGTGATTTGACAATACTGATACATATTATAGGATGAGAAGGAGCAGATTGTGCAATCCCTTTTCTAGGCCTCATTGATTTTAGACAGGAACCCAATTTTTGTGCATAGCCACATCTTCAGAATAGACACAGTAGCAATACTAATGACCTCTTAGGACGGAGTGAAAGTTTTGGCTCATTAACAATAGAAAGAGGGTGAAAGTGAACCCTGCCTCACTCCTGAGGCACCCATCCCTCAGCACCCTCCTTACATAACATCATAGCCATCTGTTTCCATCCCCTGGCCAAATGTGCTGATGTTACAACTATAGCAGCTTACAATAGAGCAATGACACTCAACAAGTTTCCTGGAGAGGAACCTAATGACATCCTGAGCTGGCAGGAGATATGGCCGACCTTGCCGTCTCTTCTCTGCAGGGAGACTCTGGCATCTGACCTGAGAGTGCTCTTGGAAAAGTGTAGCTCATATCAACCCAATAAGATGCAGTTTGCTGTTAGAGTACCATAAGGAAAACAGATTGTGCAAGATATAAGCCTATCCTTCTGGTGCAATGTAGTACCAATGATCATGATTGAGCCCTTCTATATAATTATCAGTGGCACGCAAACAACATCTTGTAAAAATATATGTATGGTACTACAGTAAATTTTGCATTATACTATACATACTTATAGTACTCATATTCAACTTGGCCAATATCACTTTCATTTGGAATGAAATTGTTAAGTGTCATCACATTTCTATTCTGAAAGTACATTTAATGAAGAGCAACTATAAGTAAAGAATTATTTTTAGCCACGAGTGGCTAAAAATAAGGAATGGCAGTTGGTCTGTTAGTGTTTCAGTCAAGATATCTCAGGAACTGTTTTCTCTAGCACCACTATAACATTTTTTTGACAGTTAGGTTATTGGATGGATTGCTGATGGACAATGTGTCATATATACACTCATGTCTATCATAACCTTGGTGATCCTTTAACTTTTCGTCTCGCGCCACCCTCAGGTCAAAATTGTCCAAATTGTCCAGTACTTTGGTTTATGACCAAACACGTGCAAAACTAATGACACTATCAGCCTCAGTTTTATTATGTACTTAATGCTACTTAGCAAATGTTTGCATTTTAAGACACTTAGCTAAGATGGCAACAAATGTAAATAATACACCTGCTCATTGTCAGCATGTTAGCACTGCCATTTTGAGCATTTTATCATGCTAGTGTTAGCATTTAGCGCAAAGTACCACATACACCCTCGCAGAGCATGGTTGTAGACTCTTAACCTGTTTAATGTTAAAACAGGGAAAACAAGCTTTGCTGGTAACCAAAGTCAAAACTTATTTTAGTCACACAAAAATGTATTACACATATTTTTAGGCAGAAAAAGTAAATTTAGGAGGGGAGTCAGATATCCACACATCACAAATCAAAGACAACTAGACTTGTATGTCTTGAAGACATGTCACTTCAAGAGGCTTCATGATTCATGGAGCATCCAAGGCTTGGGTTTTTGACGTCACATAAGAGTGGGTAAGATTAATGTGGCTAGTTTTCTCTGCCGCATAAATGTGGTTTCTTGTGGGTGGTGGTGATTATCCCTTGACAAGAGCTTCGGTCATCGTTGCCTTTACAAGACAAGAGGTTATACCTGGAAGTTACAGTGAGCCGCTATTGGAATGTGACGAGACAGGCTAGCTGGTTAGCGTGCTAACTTTGGTAGATGAAAAGACGTGACAGAGACGCATTGGCTTTGCTTTCCACCTGCTGGTTGGAGTTGCCCTTCTCATATTGGGCTTGTTCACTGGATACATATCATTATAGCATATTGTTGTGTGTACAGTTGGGTTTATGGTTATCAGAGTTGACAGGTGCCTGCCTTTGTTGCTGGGATTAAAACACAGTGATTCTGTGAAAACAGAACCTCCACCTGCCTGTGATTTAGTTCTTCTAAATACCCTATTATTACCACAATGACAGACAATGTTAACAAGGAAGGTTGATTTCCTGTGATACTGTTGTAGATATGTCAACCAGCCCTCTACAAAATATGTGTTTTTAAATTTTTTTTATTACAGGTACAGTTTGCAGCTGAGTGAAAAAGGGTTGAGCCCTTTGAACTATGAGCATCCTGCCACTTTAAGTGACGGAGTTCAAGTATCTCAATGTCTAAAAAAGTGAGGGTAAGATATGGAGCATAAGATTGACAGGTGGATGGATGCAACACTGGCAGTAATATGGATGGTGTACCAGAGAGTTGTGGTGAAAAAGCCTATCTGAGCCTGAAGGCAAAGCTCCTGATTTAGCTGTGGATAGTTGAACAGAAAATAAGATTGTTGATACAAGTGGACATCATCAGTTTTTTTCACGGGGTGTATGGATAGGGTGAATATCTACATAGAGCTCAGAGTAGATCTGCTGGTCCTATACTAATAGTTTTAGGAAACCATTGCTGTAGTGTATGATTTCTATATTTACTCTGCATTTTAAATGTGTTTATACTCTAACTATTGTCTTTAGTTTGAGCCTTGAAGGCATGTTGATGTTGCTGAATGGTGTGCTCTGGGTGGCAGCTCAGGGAAGGAGGGATAACTCTCTTCCAGGTTGAATATTGTGCTCGTTGACACCTGCCGGCTTATAGCCACAATGTCAAAAAAATCCCTTTTCAGAGGCTGCTACACTGAAATGTAGGACCAGGCTATGTAGAAATGTTCTTCCTGATCATTTCAGATGAAATTCTAAAAAAAGGGTTTCCTTTTTTAAATCAGTGACGTGTCAAAGTTCTTCCGCCGCTTCCTTCTGTCATTCTACATTTAAGGCCTGATAACCTGAAAATAATTACATTTGGGTTCCAGTGCCACTTTATAGAATCTAGCATTGGTCTAAATGCAGTCAAATACTGTACAAGTGCTGTTAATACACATCTTAAGAAATACTGAATATACTGTATGGCATTAAAAAAGGTTAATATGAATGACAATATCTGCACATAATATGTTGTTGTTTGATAGCATGCAGCTTCAATACAAGATTATTAGTCTCAGTCTTTAAAATCTGATTGAAGTCATACCATGTATATCATAGAATTACACTTTAATTTCCTGCTGTTATCTAGGGCTTGCTCAAAGACAAAGACAATGGTAAGGTCATACTTTAAGTGTGATGTGTGTATGGCATCAGGACTTTTTCTAATCTCAAGTCACATCATATGTTTATCTACCCATCTACCCACAGGTGCCCTTGCTGAAGTGTGGTCACAAGCAATCAACTCTGATTAACAACGTTAGCAACAGGCACAGGCACTCACACACACACACGAGCAGACACACACGTGCATGCACGTGCACATGCATATGCATGCACGTGCACACTTAAATACACACAGTACAGCACAAGCCGAATGACAGTGCCTTGGAGGAATTCATGCTGAGTGAAGTGGATAGCTGAGCCCCAGTCAGAGAAGAGATGTTGAGTGCCTCCAATCAGGGAGGAGCAGGAAAGTCTCACTGACATTTACACCTCCTGACACACATCCAAATAAAAAATGAGGAGTGCAGTATATGCTGCTCTCCCAAAAGACATGAAACAGATATAAAGAATGTAATATTTTTAACTAGATAAGGTTATGTAAGACAACCATTCCCTCCCTGCATGCACACTATGTATTTTATTGCTGTACTGAAAATGCATTGTGCATAATGCAAACAAAATAATGCTCCATTTTTGAAAATGATAGAAAGTTGCAGCAAGTTTGGAAGTTACACTGAGAAGACAGGGGACTGCATCAAACGCTCTAGTGTTTAATTAGTGTTTAACAGATGTTACAGCTATCCATTTACGGGACTCCCCTTTGTTAAAACAGGGAGCTTTTTTAGGAATGCAAAAAGTGAACAGGTTTAATTTGAAAAAGAATGAGAAAAAGGTGACAAATGTATAAGAGATACAATCCAAGGAACCATTTTTTGGTACAGCATCATGTTATGATTTAGCTTTGGAGGCAAAAGCAGAAAACTCTGGTGTGGAGGCAGAACAAAATCCATTTTTTATACTCCATAGCAACGCTTTACAACTGTTATATCATAGTTAGGAGAGAATGGACCATCAAATACTCACTTTGATCTGACTTTGTAGGGGACGTGGGGCTTATCTTCTCGGTTGAGCTGTCACTTCCCTCATCCACAACGTAATCAAAATTTAAGATAAACATCATCACCACGCCCTCCTCATTCTTCACTGGGATTATGTGAGTGTTACACTGAAAGTCAGTTCCTGAAAGAGAAACAAAGTGTCAGTGCCAAACAGCTGAATCATAAATTATCCTTCTCTGTCACCTCTCTATCTGCCATCTCTAAAAGCGTTAGCATGTTCCAAGATATATCTTATCTTTATTGTATTGAATCTGAAACTATAGAAAAAACATTATGCTCGGGAAATTTATAAGCATGTACTATCACAATCGTTGTTTAGAATGTTAATTAAACAGAAAGCTTAAAAAATGGCTAACTCCTCTGTCTGAATTCACATGAATGTTGGGAAAACGTTGATGTGATTTAAGAGGTCAATGCCTGCATGTCAGAACAAATGACATAGTTGAGATAAAATAAGTATACCCCGGGGTTAAACAAAGTTTAGGTGTGTGCTTATGTGTTCATATGTGTTGCATGCCCATCTGCACCCATATATATGTATAGACCATGTGTATTTTAATGAGCAATATACACCATGAAAATGACTAAACTTGCAGAAATCACACAAATAGGATGCAAGAGCCACAGTAAAGTGTAGACAGCATGGTTTAGCAGGATAGATCAAACAGGCAGGACAGATTACAGCCAATTTAGAGGACTGCCATGTGCTCATAGGAATAATCACCAGAACTGAGTGTCATGTGAGGCAGTGGAGCAGAAACCAATCCATGATCTAAACTTAGTCTTGAGCCCATAATATCACAATTTTTTAACTGCACTGGTTATGGCTGTGTTAGCAAAAGCTATTGATGCCTGTGGGCACAACGGCCGAATAATAAAACTCTCTACCCACTGGACCCAACACAGTAGCTACTGTACAGCAACGGTGACATGCAATATCACAGGTACGGGAGAGAGCTATCTTAACAGAGTTTTTTTCTGTTACATGTGAAATAGCTCCAATTTTCAGCACATAATCAAAAAGTCTAACTGAATCTTTTCAGAGGATCATAAAGCTAAGGCTAAGCTAAGACATTTGCCTTTTTTTCACCAAAATATCTAATACTAAAACTGTCCCTCTGTCACAATATGTAGATCTGTCCATCTTTCTGTCTGGCTTGTTGTGTTGCTCCCACTCACAGAGGACACATTTTACCAGTGTTCACTGCAATCTCCTCAGGGCTCACAGACACCCTGCCAGCAGCATTCATTAGCAGTAGACTTGCTGTCTGACTAAATATAACAAGCTTGGTCTGCCTCAACATGCCAGAGTTCTGTTGGAAGGATATCTGCATCAAAACCCTCAGAGGTGGGTATTGCTTCATTGTCACTACTGACAATATGATAATGTGATTTTAATATGATGGAAAGTATTTTTTTTTTATTTGAAAATACAGGTACAATTCAGTGTTTCAACAGCGTCATGTGATTTGATGAGGATGAAAATTAGGAAACACTTGTGCACGTGCTGTATGTGGATAACAAGGCCAGTGGGTGTGGACTACACACCCATCTTGTCTAGTGTCATTGGCGCCTGGTTATGTTATGTTTTAAAGTAGGAGAGCGGTGCTTAGAGAGCAAGGGAACTGTGAGTCCTTCCCCACAAAATCCCCTTTTCATAAAAAGTACTTTCCTGCATTTCTGATAAATCCTTCACCTAATTCTACATTGTCCCTTCTATAAAAGGGAGCATTTTGGTTTTTATTTGAATCTGTTTTGATTAAAGTATGCTCAATTCTCAGGGTAAAAGAAAAAGTAGGTGAGTGAGAGAGTTATTCACTATTGTTTTTGAGTTATCAGAGAAATCCTGTATAAATTAAAATGGTTAAAATTAAAAGCTGCATACGTTTTCCTCCAAAATTATACTAATAATTATTGATTCTGGAGCATCTATTCTCACAGAGAGAAGACATGAATAATGTGCAAAAAAGGTCTCCAGTTGGAATGCAGCTGGCTGTACAGGACCAACATGTACAAATGGCATTCTTACAATAATTTAATATATTAATAAAGGTATGGCCTGGGAAATTCAGCCACTTGAGATAAGATATATTGAGATGATGTGTGTGATAGTATATGGTATATCTCATATGCTACTTCTTGCAGTACTTTTTACCATTTAGACAATGGTTAAGACATGACAGGAGGAGAGAGAGAGAGAGAGAGAGAGAGAGAGTAATATGCAACAAAGGGTCCTGGTTGGAATTGTACCTCCAACTTTCATGGTTAGCGTCTTAATCTCAACGGTAATGCCCCAAGTTACAGTATTAGAAACTGTGAAATGTTTGGCCCCGTTCATTCCAGGTAAGACAACAAAACATGACAATTCCCTGTCTATCAGCCTTAATATAGAGCAAGGCAAAGGTGAAGTGAGTTAGTTATCTATAAAAATGAAAATAGGAGATTTCTTCTCCTTTTGTGTGGAAAAGCTGCAGATGTCCCCTTTGCTTCATTGCTTCAGCATGTGAGTACATTAGATCTAAATTTTGCTTGCTGTCAGTTTTCTAAACTTTTCTGAATAGAGCAATAACTGGCGCATTAAATATGAATTGTTTAAGTTCACTGAATGCAACAATGAGCACATAAATTAATTTTTTTTTTTCTTAATTGCATTAGGGTTTCCCCATGCTTTCATACCGTACTCATTCTCTTGAGTATGTTTTTCTTTACAGAATATTTTAGACGGGGTGTCGTGTAGCGTAGTGGTTTAAGCAGGCGCCCCATGTGTAGAGGCTACAGTCCTCGCTGCAGTCGGCCCCGGTTTGAATCCCGCATCGGACGGCCTTTCGCTGCATGTCATTCCCCCTCTCTCTGCCTCCCCGTTTCCTGTCACTCTCCACTGTGCTGTCCATTAAAGGCATAAAAGCCCCAAAAAATACACTTAAAAAAAAAAAAAAAAGAATATTTTAGACAACACGAGCACCCTGTGTTTTATAGCCACCTAACAGAAAAGTGATGTAGCTGCATTGGCAGCTTACACTGAGGTAAGTGAATCTACAAAGAAATGCAAAATGTGAACAAAATGCTGAAAAAAAAAAGCTTAGTTAGAAAGTGAAAAGCTTGAAATCACCCACCTGAAAAATGGGGAAAAATGAGTAATACTGGGAATATTTATATTTCTGGGCTGGAGTTTACCTAACCAGATGGGGAAACAATGGTCATGCTTAAAGGCTAAGCCATGGGGGTCCCTTCTCATCTGGTCTCCCGCTGAATGTCACCTCTACCAAAATGGATCAAAGGAAAGCTTCTTTATAACTGCAGTCGTAAATAAGCAGAAACTGCGCTTCTAAATTTGATCTTCTAGCTTCTAGTCATGATATGTGCTCTTCTCCTGCTAAACAAGGGGAACTTTTTTGTGAGTAAAATAGGGATATCTCTTTTTTCTTCCAACCAAAGGCAGTGGCAGTAAACCATGTGATCAGCAGAGCTACTCATGACCTGAAGAAACACTGTCTATTGATTGGAGACAACTGTGTTATTCATCTCCTTTTTGACCAAGCCAAATAGTTTACTGAAGTCATTTAGGTGCGAAGATTAAGTGAACTCAACGCTTCACAAGTCCCCATCTTTGAATATTCTTATTCAGCAAAACCTTATTCACTTCATCCCATAGTTAGTTATACTGACGGAGATCCATAGTATTCCATAATACTTGTGTAAATTTACTACGTAATGATTATTTAACAAGATATTAATCCAGAGGTTTATAGAGAGAGTTTAAACCAAATGTCATAACCTAATATAGTACAATCAAAACCAAACTTTATATTTCAAGTAAACCTCAACCCATAGAATATATGGCTCAAAACTACATTCAGGAAAGATCCCAAGTTCTGGATCTGTGATGCTACCCCCTGCTGAGTGACAAATTGCTTTGGCAGACATGACTTCTCAGTTGAAGTGTCATGATGAGCAAAACTGTCAGACAGTTTTATGAAGCTAGTATGCAGTCCTACTCCTCTTGTTACCTCCACCACAGAGTTTGTGGTTTCACCTGTGTCTGTTTCTTTATCAGCAGGATTCCACAAAAAGTACTGAACCAATTTGCACCGAACTCATGGCAGGATGGGGCGAGGGCCAGGGAAGTGGAATTGGGGGCTCTTATGCTAAATTAAGAAACAAATTCACTGATTTGACGAAACATAAAACAGCATACAGACACACATAGCAAATTAAGGAAACACAAGTAAAGAAAGTACCAAGAAATGCTGCAAGTTGTATAGAACAATACACAGAACTGAACACAAAAGGAGTTTGCAGGGCCCACTAATTAACATGCTAGTAATCAGTAGACAAATGCTATAGAAGTTCAGCTAATTACTCCAGAAATAATAATATATAATATCGTCAGTTATCGCATATCCTGACATGCTCATCTGTTTCCTTATTTTGTGTTGTGTAACTATTTAACTATTGCAGTGTTTCTGCTTGTGTCATCTGCATATGCTCCATTTTTTCTTTACGCTGCATCATGTATTTTCAACTTGGTGAAAGTGTGTTTTAAGAGGCTTATGTTTTATTTTTAAGCCGACAGGTAATGATGTTTGCTTAATTTTCTTGTCTTGTCCATTTGCAAGTGTTTTCTTAAGATGCTTTGGATTCTTCTTTTAGGGTTAGATTAAAATCTGACCCTGGTAAACAGTAACACACAAGCTATGGCGTACAGTGTGTGTGCTACTGAGGACTGCTGACCATTTGAGTTTTAGGCTATCCAGCCTTCAATTCTTCTCCAACACTCAGTACAACACAATGCTCCCCAAACATGCCCATAGCTTGGACCAGTGAAAGAGGGAATGTTCATTCATTCCCTGACCTTTATATATAATGTTTCCCCATGAGCCAAGAAATGTTATTTACACCTGCTTGAATGAATGGACAGTGTATTAAGACTAGCTCCCTTTTCATGATGGAAATTTCATTACTGTAGATTCTATTTCCATCATCAATTATTAAAACATTGCTGCTTAATCAAGTGATCCTTTGGGCACTATTACAATGATGACTCACGAGTCAAGCAGAGCTGAAATGCAAGACGTCGTAACATACATAAACATATAGCTGCATATATGTTTTTATAGTCGAGCGAGTAGTGTTATACATCTTTTAATCTTATTTCAAAGAGAGAAGCTTTTTCTTATTTGAACCTCACTTTTCTGGTTTGGATGTATTGAGGATTCCAATTAATCTGCATAAGCTGATCTGCTTGAGGGAGAAACATGAGTAATATTGTTGAGCGCTGATTTTTGTTTTTATATTTTCCTACAGATGTCCTATCCACAACTGCAGCTTTTAAACAGTACAGCCCCAGACTACTGCCTGGTAGAAAGTCTTGTATAATGAAATCTGACATGTTTCTTGTTTAGGGCTATTCTGCTTAAGCCAATACGCAACGTTACTGGGGCATAGCCAATCGGGACTAGGGCATGTAGGCAGAGGCCATGCAAGCTAACCCTTTGTTTAGAGTGCTTGGGCCTTGTGGCAATATCTCGCCTCAGTTAAGACTGCTGTGAGCCACACAGCATGGCCTAATTTCATCTTCAATCAGTGTCTCCAGAGCCATCAGGGATAACTAGCAGCTCGGGCTCAAACTCCATTTCATTTGTGCTTACATTTTTTGATTAACTACAATCATGATATTTTATTCCATTTCATTTAGCACAAATGTTGGCACATTAAAGAAAATTTAAGTTTTCATACAGTAACTGATTAAGGGCAGATGATATGGAAAGGAATATTAGATTAACACCTCATCCACAAGCATCCCATGAGATGAAAATAGCCGTGGATGAACATTCCTATCCAGTGCAAAGTGAGACCTGTATCGTTGTAGTGGTCAGAGCTCCATCTGCACCTCCACCACCTTAAAAGACAGCAATGGTAGCAAGTGATCCATATTTATCTGAGTAAATATGCAATTTTTTGCAATAATGAAGCAGAATTTCTTCTCTTTGAAATGAGCTAAAGGTACAGTATGTCATCCACACTTTCCATAGTGCAAAGATGAGAGGCACCAAGCTGATTTCTCTCTAACAAACGCAACCTGATCAGGAAAGCTCTGTATGTGTTTCACCTCGTACTGCGAGACACCAAAGAGGGCTGCGTGTGATGAAAAATGGATGTGCTCTATGGGATGCAAGTCATCCAAGTGTCCTGCAGCATACCTTGTGCACTGTAGGTGTTCTGTGTCCCCCCCCCCCCCACTAAACCCACAGCAGGGGTACACGTCCCTTCGGTCCCCTCTGTGGGGAGTCACCTATGAAACCCTGCACCCACGCATAGCACATGTCCAAATCATTCAGCACGGTTAGCTAAGCTGCCGCTGTTATGTAGCCATTATCCATTTAACTTCTCTCTGCTGCACGGTGTCAGCTTCCTTTTGTTAAGACTCATTCAGGTACAAAGTATTATTACACCCCATGGAATAGGATAGCTTTACAAAGCCATCGAGGGAAAGCATTTATCTCATTGATTAGGTATCATCGTTGGGGGAAGACTTCGCATGCGGTATCTTTACACACGGCCCTTCTTGGTCGTTCACGTGGAGGGGAGCACAAAAATGAAAAGAACATGCCCTTGTGCCTTTGCAGTGCTCTCACGGTCCCCATTGTTCCATTACCTTTAATATCTAAGCATACACATAAGCAGCTTAACTTTTTGCCTTTTCAGTGAAAAGAGTAAAAGCTTTTGTTGCTCCTGATGTCACACAGCTTCCTAACATCCCAACCTTACTTTTGAAGATTTCCCACTGTAGTTATTGATGGGACA
>NW_019524832.1:380210-424680 GCF_002814215.2 Seriola lalandi dorsalis | reverse complement strand
AATCTATTTTAGCAGAGTAGCAGCTGGCTCTTGGTTTCTTCATGATTAGAAAAAAAAAAAAAAAAAAAAAAAAGGCTCAGCTGATGGCTGCTGATAGTAGATTAAACATGTATCCATGGCCTAGAATCTAATCAAACTCACAATTAAAAATTAAAACCCTGGCTCCTTATGATTAAATAAAATATTACGCCCCCCCCCAGCTTAGACTCTTTACATTCAGCACTGCTGTTCTGTACATGTCTTGGAAGTTATCACTGAGCAAATAATATGAGCTCAAAGCATTAATAAACGCACGGCCTCTCTTGGTACAAACACTGGTGCAAAGATAAACGGGAAAAAGCATGTTGTTGTTGTGTTGCTCTACAAGAGGAGTACCTTCGGACTGACTCTATACAGCTATGTCATGCTGACCATAAAAAGCTCATGTGAGAGCATGGCAGGAGGTGGTCAATCCGGGGATTTATGCCACTGAGTGGTAACATCGTAATAATTCTCTCTGACTCAGGATTGCTGTCTCTGCAGTACACCATTCATACCAGGACTGGGATTGGTCTAAAATGCATGACTAACACCAGTCTAGCATTAAAGGGAGAGCATTTTTCACGCATAGCTGGCAAAGCTGTACCCCCATCACATATACAGCAGTTTTGCAGATTAGTGGATTGATCCACTGCCTACTAAAGTTGCTAAAGTCAGAAAGCATGATCAACTTTACAAGGGTGAGCTCAGTCTCAACCATTGTCTCTCACTGTGTCCATCAAAGCACAAAAACTGTGCCTCATGTTATCATCTGATCTAGCACCTACTGCTTCATCCTATTTCTGTTCCTAGTTCAATATTAAATCCAAAACCAAGAAGAGCTGTGCACAATAATTTTGGCAGGCAGAGTTTTTTTTTTTCTTTTGGTGTCACCCTGGCACATGATGCTGTGAATCGAGGCAGGTGCCAAAAAGATGTGCCCCTTACTTCTACCTCTATGTTTCACAGTGTTCTCATATGGAGCTATTTACTGTTGTACCTGACACACTGACAGTGAGACCTCCTCTGTGCTGCACACATTACCATAATTGGAACCATTTTCAAACAGTAGCACTAAATATGAAGCATGTTTACGATGTACTGTTGTTTAGATCTGGATATTATATGCAATGTGCTGTTTGTTGTTCTGTTTGTTTGTTCTCTATTCATAACATTCCTGATGTGTTAGAGCAGCTCAAGGTTTCACATAAGACATGAATACCTCCAGCATAAACTTACAGAAAATAGTTATTTTAGAGCTGGCTTCCCTTCCTGTTTTTCTCTGTCAGGGGTAATGTGTGCTGTACATCTTGTAACTGCCTCTGGCTGACAGGCCACTTCATGAAATGGACATAGTGAGGAGCTGGAGTGGGCGCAACATGTCACAAAAGACCTCCCCTTGGCTTACAGGAATGCTGTGACAGCCACACTCTTGTGCCCTGAGTCACTGACTTACCATCCTTACGGTAGTAGGTGATCTCCACCTTGCGCTCCTCAGACCCGAGCACAGCCTGGGACACCTGGCTGATCGCTTCTTTGTCAGTCAGGACACCATGGAGGAAGTCACAGGTGCACGGCTTCTGCATGATGTCCGGTCGGGAGAAGCCTGTCATCTCACAGAAGCCATCGTTGCAGTAAATGATGGCACAGTTCTCCACCCTGGCATTGGCTATCACAAATTTCCGGTCTGCATGAGAAGAAAAAATATGCAGTGTTTAGCTACTGCCTGCTGTGGTATACATGACCTCACAGTGAATAAAGCCAATCAGCAATCAAGCTGATTGAGTTCATTGTCACTTCTTAAACATTTTCACTGATGTTATATAGAAAAATAAGCAGGCTACTTATGATTTTGTCCAGCACACCGCATATAAAAAAACTCAACAATTCAGCCTGTCTTTTGTTTATATTATAAGAAAGTCATCCTAAAGAACTATTTTATTACAGGAAAAACATTAATGTATCCACTGATTTCCCCCAATGAGTTCTTATTTGTAAAAACATTTACTTTGTAGGTTTCCCGAATCTGCTAGCAGAAAATGTACATGATCGTACTTACTCTGACCCTCGAATTTCCGAATTATTATTCCAAGGAATGTGTTTTGTGGCGCAACGTGACCTCTTCTTACAGGCATGTTTACACACAGAATATCCCACGACCTCCGGTAAAAGCGCCTTTACAAGTAAATCCCGAAGTTACAGCTGATGATGGCTCTTTGTGATGTTTCCTTTAGCAAAGACCATACTCGACACGAGCGCTCTTCCCACTTTAAATGACCTTCTTACTTCGCCGAGGAGTTCTTTAGCCCGCTTGTATGCCCGAGCATGTAAATGCCTCCTCGCCGAAACGCACGGAATCGGGGAGGATTGCTTGACTTAGACTCAGTTCGCAAAGCATTTCGCGTTGAGGATGGATGCGATCCTGACGTCCTCTGTAGAGCTGTGTTGGGCGCATACAGCGGACAGTGGTTGATATGCCAAGGGGAGTGACGTTGCTCCCAGGGGGCTTAGTTCCCTCCATCTCGGGTAAAGATAAGTCCCAGCCTTGTGCACCGAGACTGAGCATTATCGGAATATGCGCTTATTTGGAATTTTATTCCCCACAAGTGCTGCCCCGTGTGAAAAAACAGTTCGTTTTTCCCACACTGACCATGCACTTTTACTGAAGACTGATAAATTATAGTATATTTACAGTATGCAGTAGTTTCATACAATCAAAGCGTTGTTCCAGTTATGTAAGTGGACTCGTGAAAACACCACTAAATGTACCCATGTGTAATAATTCCTACTGGTTTGAAGTCTAAAGTAAAAACACAAGCATAATATATAACTACACTAAATGACTGAAATTATGCTGTAAATTGTATTTAAGCTCTTCTTTATTTGCTTCCTCCACTGGTAAATTAGCCTGATGAATATTTTAAGCCTCTTAAACAAGGAGTTAATGAGTTACTGTAAAGAAAAAAAATGTTCAACGTTCAGGGAAATATGGTTATTGGCCTTCTTCCCCAGCTCACCAATTAACATCTCATTAAAAACCCACAGTGTTAAAACTCTTTTTATGGTTTTACCATGACATGAGGTTATGGCATGACACTGATTGATCATCTACCTCTCAGCAAGAAAGCCCAAAAAATTTTTTCAAAATGTTAAAAAAAAACAAAAAAAAAACAATTCTTTTAATGAGCTCTTGTGGAATCAATGGAAATTTCTGTTTTCTTTTAATTAAAGATTCACTGAATAATTGATAATACATTTCGGTAATATTGTATTTTATTTTGAAGGCAAGATTGGGTTAGCTCCTACACAATGTAGCCTACAGAATTTTATGTCCAGCATTGCATATGTCAAACTTGTTTCTCAGAGGAAATTTGAATTGAGGGAAACTGGACTTGGCTGAGGATACTTTAAGATACTTCACCTCTCATTCAAGAGGCTTCTTCTGCTTTGACTACCTGAAAGTCCCTGGGATTTAACCTCTGGTTAGTCAGAGGTATTGGCTGTTAATGGTCATCAGCAAGGGTGTAAGTTTGGTCTCATCATTGCCACCCCTTTTTAATGTTGCAGACTAAAACTTTAGGATATTATCATGTGTTAAAATAATTTACAGGTTAACATTAGAATAGGTGAATATTGTTACATTAAGTATAATTTAGTAATTTACAATTAATCCATAATAGTGTACATTTAGTCACACTATGATTTAAAACCTCACCTAAAACCCTGGCTATGAACCTGTTTCCTCATCATATTCCTCTACTTCTCTGATCTGCTGCTGTTCCGGCATACAACATAATTCGTCAAAAATGATCGTACAGTTGAATCAACAACTGTCTAAAACAATTTTAATAAAAACGGAACATTATCATCTTCATTAAGGAGGATTTACTGCAGGACTGTTGAATTAGACTACATCAGTTTTAGCTGGATGTTTCTAATAAATTGCCCACTGAGTGTATATAATTGTCAGTTGTACTTAATAGCTGCAAAGTGCCTGACTGGGATTAATTGGTTGACCTCAGTGCGGTTCTCACCTGTGCACTGATTCACCTGGCAGCCTAAAGATGCTCTTTAATTTAACATATTTTACCTCTCTTCTCAAAATTTTACTTAACAAGTTTACTCAGAGTACATTTTAACTGACTTACTTTGTACTTTTATCTGAGAATATTTTTACAGTGATTTTACTTCTACTGTAGTAAAATGTATTTTCAGCAACAGTACTTAGTTGCCGTTCACGTTCATGGTTGTAGTGCTTCATCTCCTGTCTCTGGAGTTTCTGTTACTGATAAGTTTATTGCTACTCTGTCTGAACACGGTTAACGTTGCTGTTTTCTTCATCACAATTACTAACTACCCGCTGTACATTTAAACTTAAACTAGTTCTGCTCCAACACGCAGAGCTCTCTGCTCCTTTTAGCAACTTTCACAAATTCAGCAGTTGTTTACATGCTATTCAGATGCTAGTTAATTTAGGTTAGCGGCTAGCGCTAGCTTCTGTCTCTATCTCGCTCTCTCTCGGTGTGTCTTGAACCAACAGATAAACTTGTCCATCAGAGTGTGGTGTCGTTGTAACTTCAGTGTAGACAATTGTGATGCTTGTAACAGCTTGAGTGACGTCTGCTGTCTTACCTTCAACACACAGCTCCGCTCTTTAACCGGAGCTACCCTCGTCTGTGACCGTCTGTGTACACACTAGCCTTCAGCGTGATAAGCTCTTGCTCGTGACGTATAACCAATCAGATCGTGCTGTGGGCGGGGCATTGAGTGGACCATGGAGAGCTCATTTTTAAATTACTTTATTTGATCGATTATCGGTTAAAAAAAATAACAACAATAACATGCTCATGCCTAGAGCCGAGCCCGCATCGGAATGATCTAATATGACTTCCCCTCCAACACAGTGCGAACGAGTTCACTCAAATATTGGTTGGGACAATTCTGTCATCCAAAAATATTGGTAAACACATGTCCCTACTGTCCATATGCAAACCTACACCCTTGGTAGTTGGAGTTACCTGAGGCCAAGTGTGATACTTCTCCTGGAAAGGAATAAAAGGACCACATTGTAGGTGGGCGATAAAGGGTGTTGAGGGACAGTTTCTTTACTTTGACGTGGATAACCTCCTTCACTCTCTTCCCTATTTTTAATATGTACATAGTTGTCATCAAAGGAGTGTCCCTTATACTTCAGGTGTAGGTAAACTGCTGAGTCTTGACCTGAGAAGTTGGATCTGTACATTCCACACTGCACTGGACTGCATACACTAGATTGCGGTCTTTTGGATGGACCAGTTCTTGTCTCTTCTCGATTTGAAAAACACAGAAATGCAGTGCTTGTTGAAGATCCTCCTGATTTTCACAGACATTCCAGACACGTATTGGATGACCTTTCATCCCTTCCCAGGAGATTTAACAAGCATTCAGCATTGGCCTAATGTGACTGCAAAAACAATGTTTGTTTACACTTGGCCTCAGGTGATTCCAATGACTGTAACGACTGTCGTTTCAACAGCCAGGAGCACTGACGAATCAAGTGACATCAATGGTATTGATAACGACCCCACAGACTATAGCCTATATACCTGGGTCTCCTCACCATTCTCTCAAAAGTGAGGAAGCCTCTTGGATGAGGGATGAAACGTCTTCAAGTATCTACAAACAAGTCCAGTTGGTCTGATTGAACTTGTCATGGATACTCATGACCTGGATGACTGAGAACCTTCACCGATTCATGACGTTGATTAAACTATCATCTGTGCCATTTATGAACGAATCATCACACACACACACACACACACACACACACACACACACACATCTCCTCTCACTTTTGGTGCACACATATTACAAAATCGCACCCAAGTAATTACTAGTATATAGTATTTGATGACTTTATATCATTCTCAGCATAATTCACCAAGCTTTAACCTGAAGACAGGTGTATTCAGCCAGAATAATTTAAAATGCTTGCTTAGGTGTGCAGAACCTTTAAGAGCCAGTTATGACATTCAACTGCCAAGAAGTTCTCAAAGATTATGTCGATGGTGCTGAAGTGTATGGTGAATTCAGGTGATGATGGAACTACAGATTAGGGCATTAGGCACCACCGTGAATTACACACATATGAAATCCAAAATTGAGTGCAATTTTAGTCCAGGTTTTGTCCAGTATTCACTGGTTTCAGTACTGGTTTGGTACACCAACTCCTGAGAAAAATATTCAACTTTCAATTGCTCTTTTTTGGCCCATAGTTGCAGGACCATCCATTCAAGCTTTCTGATCTTGTGTGTTGGAATCAACTGCCTAGTTTTACATCAGGGCCTAATTAGAGTTTCAGGGACTCAACCATAAGGTTTGGTGGTCCAAAACAATCAGCTGACTGTTGATTCTCAGTGACTTAAATACTACTGTAGCAACACTTGGACAATTACAGATAATCCTTTTATTTAGTGGTATAAATATATACCAAAATGTCAATTCAAAGGTACTTATATATTGCTTCATGCAGGATACAGAAAATTATTGTGGCTATATTGTTGTTATCCACCTAATTAGCAAATTTTGTGGATTAATCTATTTGCTTTTACCTCATGGATGTATTAATAGAGCTGGACACAGCACTGCCACTCAGTCTTGCTGCCAGTTTGGCTCAGTGTCCACTCCTGGTAAAATGAGAAAACAGAAAAATCCCCTATGGCCCAAAAAAGCATTTTCTGTTAAGACCATTGTTATTAAAGCTATGTCGGTAATACTGTTGACAGAACACCCCCAACTGCATAAAAGGTCAATTATTACTCTTTGTATTATGAATTTTTAATCCACATGGGTTTTATATTTGCAAAAACTTTTCCAGAACCTAAAGGAATAATTCTTATGTCATCCCAATGTAAAGTTTTTGGGTTGAGGCAAACCTGCAAGCCAGTATGAGAATGATGACTTTAAACCTCTGACCGATAGTCCTAAAACATTTGCACTAGACCCCATTCCCACAAAACTCTTTCAAGCCAAATCTCCCACCATTGTGCCAGCATTCATGCATGTGATAAATGCTTCACTGGCTTTGGGAACATTTCCAACCACATTCAAGCAAGCTCAGGTAGCCCTCACTTGACCCTGCTCAAGCGGAGAACTATTGACTGGTCTCACTACTTCCACTCTTATGTAAGTGTATCTAAAGAGCAGTTTTCAAGCATGGAGAAAGGAAAACTTCTAAAGAGGTCAAAACTCCAGCAAGGAATGACCCCCTCATTCCAAATCAGTTGGGCTTCAGGAGCAGGTGAAACAGCTCTGTTGTCTGTGACAGCAGCCCTAAAGTCAGCTCAGTCCTTAGTTCTTAACTCATTGGACCTATCAACAGCCTTTGATTCGGTGAACCATTTGTACAGTCCGACATGGGCATCTTGGAGAAAGCAAGTTCTTGGTTTGAATCCTATCTGACTGGATGTGCCTTCAGTGTGTCAGCCAAGGACAAACATCCTTATCTTATCCCCTCCCCACAGGGGTGGCCCAAGGATCAATACTGGGACCCCTTCTCTTTACAATGTACAACACTTCCTTGAGTCAATTTGTCTGCTCACGTGTCTTTCAGTGCACCTTTACCTCATGGATCAACTGATCTTTTTGCACTTACAGAATAGATGCTGTACTTAGAATTTACACCAGGGTCTCCTACTGCACTTAAACTTTAGTGTTGTCCCTCACTTTGATCTACCAGTAGTTCTTGCAAAGCTCTGATGTGTGTTTGGGGTCATTATCTTGCTGCAGTAGGAATCCTTCTCCACAAAGATGCAAACCAGAGGGCATAGCATGAAGAATGGAGTGTTGCTTCTTCTCGGTTGGGCCATAACCAATTCAGTGCAGGTGTCCAACTCAGGTGTAGGCAAAAATCTCTCTCGTATCCTTATATATAACCTTCTGTTATTGCCACAAATCTAAAACTTTGGTTCGGTAAATAGGACTTTTTCCCACTCATCCACTTCGAAATGCTAGTATTTCTTAGCCAGCCCCAAGCATTTGGCCTTGTTTCCCCTCCTGAGAAGTGGTTTTAGAAACTGCTACTCCTCTGAGACCGCCACAAGACAGCTTTCTTTTAACAGTAGTTTTGCTGATTGAAGACTTCCATTCTTTATTTAGCAACTTCTGTATCTGTGATAAAGTTGCTTTTCTATCTCTCAGGGAACTGAGCTTGATGTATTGATCTTCTGATGGTGTGGTCACTTTTGGTCTGCCTGATCGTGCTTTGGATACAACTGATCCAGTTTCTGCAGAGCGTTTTAGAGTTCCATGTACTGTCCCCCGAGAAACACTTAGTTTAGCCATAGCTTGATGCTGAGAAAGTCCCTCTTTGCTTAGAATAGCAATTTGACTTCTGATACTTTCCCTTAGTTCTGATGCCATTTTCCCTACAGTCACAATGCTGCTGGGTAAGCAATGATATACTGGGAACATGAGGCACAACCTTATTTATAACAGGTGAACACTGGCTGAGTTACAAATTGAGTTACTTGATCAAGCCTCTGATGAGTAAATCAAATCCACCTGAGTGTCATCTGAACACATGCTTCAATGGAAGGGATACAACTCAAGAAAATCTGACTTTTTGTACAAAGAAATGAAATCGGTCAATGCCAAATGTGTTTAAATTTCATGAATTTTATTGCTGATCTAGGAATAGGGCAGAATCATCTTTGCACACTGACCATATGTGGCCCAGCCATATACTAGGTACTGGCCTAGTCTTGTTTATTTGTCTGGAGGATCGACAAAACTTTCCAAAGAAGTCAAACTGACATTTGGATGAGGTGAGTTTTGAGTGAGGCGCTGTCCATGGTCCTGCAGTTTCAGTCCCACTTTCTGTAAACTCTGGGAGCTGGGGAAAAGCTGTTTTACTCAACTGTTGTGTAGTTGCTTGTTCTTTGTCTCACACACACACACACACACACACACACACACACACACACACACACACACACACACACACACACACGAATCTGTGAAGACAACAACAGCCTGGTGGTGAAAAATGAAAATGCATAAATAATGCAAAAGCTCACCTACATACTGTACATACAAACATGATCATGTCCGACAAGAGATCATACATATTTCATGAACATCAAGATGTCTTGTGTATTTATTTGTATTTAACCAATTACCATCCCAATATGTGATGCATTTTGGTGTTTTACTCTAATTGGCAGGACACATCATCATGTGTTCTGATAAAAGGCACTATTGTCCAATACTAATGAACCTTGGCTTGTGTTTTGTTGCCTTATACTGTACCTATTTCTTGGGAGCTTGTGTGGAGCTGTAAGCATGTGCCCTAGGGTGAAGCATTTCATTTTTTTCATACAGTCTTATTGGCCTACATTTTGAAAAATCGGGGAAAAACCTGTGGCAGTATCTATTCTCTTGTTTTGCACTGCTCTGGGAAAAGAGTTTACTTTAAAGTCAGCTTGGATAGAGTTTTTTTATTTTATTTTTTATTTTTTTTACTTTGCAAGTAACATGCAAGATGAACTTTTTTTTCATCCTCCTGTACCCATAAACACAGACCTCCCCGGGCCACAATGCTTTGTCTGCTGTACTTTATTAAATCACTGTTGCATTAAGCCAATCTGCAGCTTGTATCCATTACTCACAACACAGCTAGTTGCACCTTTCAGAGGACAGCCATTACTCACTAACAATTAAGTCTGAAGATCATGTTGTTATTTTTTTTCTTTAACGTCTTTGGATGAAAATTCAGTTGATTGATTGTCCATTCTACTACCCGTAGTCCAAACTATTACTTACGGTATTGTGACTAATGAGAGAAATATCATTGTTGTGTGTATCTCACTTCTGGAAATGTGCTTGATTAATACTGGCATATACGCTGACTTGTAAAAGCAAAGGGTAGCTTTGGGTGGGTGAGGGGTGATACTTACTGAGAGCTGCACACAAGGGAAAGTATAGCCCATGGAGAGCTGTGTGCCCTACGGTAAAGACATACAGTAGTGTAGCTACAACTACATCTGCATTCTCACTCATCTCACAATTCATCTGCACCTTGCATGGGAATTACACTTGAAATAAAGATATCTTATTTGACCACAGCTATGTTGCCATTTCAAGTAGTGGAGACAAGAAGAGCAAAGGTGTGAGCTTTAGTTCTTTGTTAATTATTACTGTAAGTATACTGTATGTGCTGAATGTTGTGTTTGGTTTGTGAGTGTTAAAAGTGCCATATACTGTATGATGCAGTGTTCAGAGGCAGTTTAAATATAATATCTGATATGACTGTTGTTCAATTTACAGTAAAGAGGATAGAAGTTGGGATCAGAAATCTGATGAGCAGACTGCACTCCACTCAGCTATGTGGAATGAAATTAAGTGAGTGAAACCCCAAACCCGTACCACGCAGGTCTTAGTATGCTGATAGAAAGAGAGCATTTAGTCTAATGGGATGGTGCCTGTTCTTTTATCCTCAAATGCTGCAACTCAAACAAGATGCACAGACGCATTAAATCTTCAGTCAATGACAGGTAAATGTGCCTGTGACTGAATAAGAGGATGAGATTCATCACTTTGTGGCTATGGGAGTAGTAATTGGCCTGTCAGGTTACAATAGTTTCAGCTTGGAGTGATTTCAAATGTGAGGACAGTGCTTTAGTGAAGAAGGAGCACCCAGATTCAAACGTCCGTGCCAGCAAGCATCCATCTTTTTAGCAACAAAGGTGAATGCCTCCCTGCTCTGTTAGCGATTGCCGTTTCAGAGCTGAGTTCAACAATGTGGAGGGTGAAGGAAAAAAAAAAACAATGTCTACATAAGGAGCAACATCTGTTTTTTTCACAGTGCAATGTGCAGTTTCAAAGAGCTACAGCAGTGACACTTTCTTGATACTGTATGGTTTGTTTTGCAAATCAAGTTGCCATTCATTCACTCGGTCATTCATTCATTCATTCCACATAATCTCTTAGAATTTAGAGCAATCTGAAAAACAGCAGCAGCATCCACTGTCCAGAGCCTAATCCAGGTCTCACGGCAGTATAGCTCTCTCTGTCTCTCTTTCTCTCTCTCACCCCTTCTCCCATCCCTGCTACTCTGGCCCATCATACATGTACACCCATGGAGCAGAATCACAGGGCTTACTCATTGTCCATATAAACCATTACCACCCTGTCTCTGAGAATAATCCACTAGTGCAAAACACCAGAGTGCTATTGCTGCTTTTGCTGCTGTTCCTTACCCCATATGCCACTGCACACATTCTCCACCATCTGCCCTCAGTGATAAAAAATAGAGCAAAAAAAAAAAAAAATGGCCACCCTGCACTTTTGGCTTAGTATTTGACCTCACAATATCATTTAATCTGCCAGAGGTCAGTTCTTTGCCCCATGGTCTCTACTGAAAATGTTAGATCTGTTACATAGGGTAATAAATGTGCTTTGAGAACGTGTTTCTCAAAATAACATACTCTAAAACACTAGATCAACGCAATTTAGCAATTAATGAATGCATAAACAATTATTTTCTCCTGGTGCCTTGGGCACAAAGATTGTTTTGAACCACCCTGCATCACATGTTTCCATTAATTTGCAAGGTCAGAAATACTGCAGTATCTGTCCCCTGTGTCACCACTGTGAGGGAACTATTGGTAGGTCCCATGTGAATGCAGCTGCAGTCTCCAGGCACAAGCACCATATGCTGCCACCCACAAATAGGCTACAAAGTCTCGTTACAGTGAACCACCACGCCTGTGTGGCTTGCTTTGCCATTTGCCTTTGTCCAAGCTGTGAATGCTGATTCATCACAAAACCAGGCATCTTCTGCAGGTGAGCCATCATTGCTGTATATCAGACTTGCAGTGGAGGGAGAATTAGTCCTGATACATAAAGCTTACACAGAGCCAGCTGGAGGCAAATTATATTTATGGATTATACATATTTGCAAGCATAATATGAAATAAACATGTAGGAAATATTAGTTCGAGTTAAGGATAATTTCTCATAGATTACCTGAACAAAAGATCATTAAGATCAGAATTGACTTTACCACCAGCCATCATCAATCATCACTCACACTCTGAAATAATTAGGGTGCACGTAAAACTACCGGAAGCGAATTTAAAGCCTTTCATATTTTGCTAATGGTTGGAGTCTCCCTCTGAGGTCATTAGCAGTATCCTTTTTTTTTCCCTCCAGTGGAAATGGCTCTGTAAGCTCTCTACAGAAAAACATTATAATAGATCATTTATTCAGGGACGGTCTAATGCCAGATGACATGCAAAGGGCACCGTCACTGAACTTTTTCCCACCAAGTAACAGTTTTACCTTTATGAATAATTAAAATGTCGCCAATTAAAATCTGGAGCTGACTGAAAAGAACACCATTCCAAATCACTTTGTTGACCTTCTGATCCGACTGGAGATAAATCATTTAAGATGAAATAAACAGCAACTGCTGTATGTCTTCTGCTACCGCTGCTGCAACAAACAGCACTGAATCTCCAAGAGTGTCGAGAGACTCTAAAGACACAATAGTTTCAGAGACAGTAACTCATTAGCTGTGTTTACACACTGATATAAACAGCGTTTGTGTTGACAGCAGATAGTGATGAGTCAGTTTCACTCATCCACATGACAAATTACAAAATATGGAGACGTCTCTTCTACTTTGGATCCTCTCACTTTGTTTCCTGCTCTGTGCAGATTGGATGATAATGAGGAAAAAATAGGAATATGTTTGTGATCATTGCGTCGCTGAAAATGGTTATATCACATCATTAGTAGTATATCCTTGAAGGACACAGTGACAGCATCGTCTCCGTATTCCTGGGTGAGAATAGATGTCATTAAGATGTGGGAAAATAGAAAGAAGTGCCAGCCATCGTCGCCCTCTTGACAAGTTTTAGGAGGAGCAGTTTATTACCACTGTTGTCAAACTGCTGGCAGGGCTCAATGAAAGTGATTACCTCATTTCAGTTATTCCCTCTGTGATTTCCATGTTACCATGGAAACTGGTGTGCCCCAGTGGATGTGCCACTGCCCCTCTCCCCTCTCCATTGTTGGCTACTTTTTATGCAATTGTTCTATGGTGGTGCTTTCCTCATTATAACTTTAGTTTAACTTTGTCTTACCTGGGAATTAAGTCAGTTCAATGGTATTAAATACACTATAACTTGACGGACCAAGGGGATAAACAAATAAAAGGCTTTTGATTTTTATTGCAATCAACAGGTTGCGGTAGCTAATATAAAAAGATTCAGTGTTACCAAATACGACCCTTTGTGTCATTGTATACTTGATAGGAGTACAGTTGATAAGAGAAGTTTGAGGGTGTGTATTATGCTTTAAAAAAGCACTATCTCTTTGTGCGCTGTCTGGCTGGCACAGCTCACATAAGGGACTCTCACTGTAAATAGTCTCCACAGCTCTGTCTGTCTGGAGGGCAGCCAATAAAAAGAAAGTCATTTTCCACATCCAAGCTACCTAACACACAGATGCCATCATGCATCATTCAGACAGCCCAGACGCACACACACACACACACACACACACACACCATGGACAGACAGACTGTATATGTACATATACATATATATATATATATATATATATATATATATAAATATATATATATATATATATATATGTATATGTACTGTATATGTATCTGTAAGAAATACTTGAATGATGAATATGAAAAACAATGTAGTAAGTTCAGGATGTAGTCTGTATAATTATGAAGACAGTGAAGACTGTGTTTTCATTGAGGAGATATGCAACCACTACACTAGCAAGTGAGGCTTTTCATCTTTGCATATTTGCTTCTTTCCTCAAAGGAGTAAGGTTTATTTTTGTACAGCAATACCAGCCAACTAAGCATTTTTTTAATGAATATTCTCTTGTACTGTACTATACATCTCTTTGATCTTCACTATCATCCACTGTACTATAAACCATGCAGATGCAATTATCTGTAATGACTAAAAATAAAACAGAGGTTTATGACTTCTGAAGTCCAAGGAAAAATGAGGAGGTGACCTCAGTATAAATGCCTTAGATGAAAGCAGGCATGGTGCAAATCTCTCGAAGCCTTCACCACTTCCAATTCATTCATTATATAGTACATTAGCTTTAATGTAGCACTAGTCTAGTAAAGTCTAATGCAATAACTGTGCAATTAACACTATAATGCTGTGTTTTGGTGTTGCGTTGTGTAGCCTATGGTCTGAGATGCATGCTGTCGTATGTAATATTATTTGTGTTGTTCAACCAGACTTGAATGATCTAAGCTTCATAAAGGTGGCTTTTACTGCATAGGAATTATATTGTACTGAGCAGTTTTTGATGACTTTGCTTGTTTTGTGTTCACTCTCTGTGTGGGTATGTAAGAGGTCATGCTGGGGTGCTGTTGAGCTGATGGGGAACTGTTCTGGTTGTTGCACTCTTACAATGTCCTGGCTGTTTGGGAAACCTTTTTTTTAGATACCCGAAAACAAACAACTACACAAATACATGTCCGGCAATAATATCATAGAAATTACTTGGGATTAGCTCAAATGCTGACTGACCAGACTATAGGCTAATTTATAACCAGACAAGACAATTTATGTTGTAAAAAAAAAAAAAAACTTTGATGGCTACACAAAACTCACTGTAGAACATGAACAATGTAGAGTTTAAAACTGGATGTAAGCTGTTCAAATTTAGAAATGTCGTCTATGCAAAAATAAATAGCTCTGTGCTGACATCATGTGGTTACCAAGGCAAGTTACATTTAAGATTTTAAATGCAGCGTCTCCTACCCTGGTCAGTATCCCGACCCCTTTGGAACCATGCACAACACATGACACAAGCATGTGATCTCCATGTAAAAGCTTGGAGAATACATCTTATATCCTTGTGTATTTTGGTTCTGGATCAATAAGCCAACACCCAGTGGAGCACTGCATCTTACTCTGTATTTTATAAAAAAGACTGTGATGCATGCACTTTATTTTCATGATCTGCTTCTCTGCCTGCAGTGAGAAATCGAACTGGGTCTGTAAAGTTAGAGTCCAATCAGAGACCAAAGACTGATTTTCGAAATATTGTAAAAGCTAACCTGTCGGAAGATCATCAGTCTCTACTCTGTGTATTTATGGATGATCACTGAATTCAACAGTAAGACAGTCAGTATGTGACCAGTTTAAAAGGACATAATCTGTTCCAGTTTTTGCTAGGGCAGCATTTTGACAGTAACGGCGAACAAAGAGTAATTAAAGTAGCTGGAAGACTGCGCAGTGCCATGTTTTTAATCTTTTGACAGCTGAACACATGCTATTAATAAATTAATGAATATTAATGAATCTGATGATAATAAAGAGGCCTCATATTTATATGACAAGATTGTGGGAAGGAAAATTGCTCACTCTAGGTAGGTATAGGAAAGATATTGAAATATACGGTAAGCCCCAAAATATTATCTTATTATCTATTATAAAATATTATCTTATAACATATATAAAATAACATTTTCTAAATGACTGTTACAGTTGAACATGAATAAATTGAAACACTTCCTACATATTAAGTTCTAATTCCTGTGCTTTAGCCATGGAAGTGTAAAGTTTGACCCCTCAGTTTGATTGATTTATATCTAACCCTGACATATTTGCGATACAAAATATCATTTTAAGGTAAACACAAGAAACTTGTGCTACAGAAAATGGACCAGACTCAGTGAATAGCTCCCTAACCTTAACATGTCCTATGATAACTATTAATTTATCTATACAGACTAATGAGCAGTGATAACTAACATGTCTTTGGGGTCATCAGGTGGGAACCTCCTTTCACCAGTGTTTCGTCTAGTTGGTCCCACGACACCTCCAGGAGGCTAGACAGTGATCACTGGCGTCCCAGAGTCACTCCCCTAATGCCAGCCATCACTGCTCCACACACCACGACTATTTTCTTTATCTTGCCTATGCTACCACAAACAACACCATCATCAACTCTGACAAAACACACTAGCAGATTCAGCAAACAAACTCCCCTAAACAGTTGGAGAAAGTGGCGGACATTTTGAATGAGGGAGGTAGAGTCAAGGAGAGATGCCTTTTTGAGCTAAACTCTCCCCCGCCGGATTAGGCTGTGCTCTACCCCCACCCCCCACCCCCCCAACTCTCCAACACCACACCATTCAACTCACCTAAAACAAACAAACTCACCTAAACAGCCAAAGACTACAAACCAATTCAAACAATACAAGCAAACAATACAGGCCACCTCACCTGGACTAACCGCATGGTCTCAAAGAGGCTCACACAGGCCACACCCCCCACTTAAAAACACTTCCTCTTCCTGGATTTCTTCCTTGCTTCTCCTAAGAGTCTGTCTATCCTAAGTCATTATTGTTACATGAGCTATAGTAAGAAAATATTACATCTTATCTGTCATGTTTCATTTTACACTGTCCATGTAGATTCTTGTGTGTTAGAGTATCTGCAACTCTTAAGGCTTATTTGATCTCTCATCTACAGGTGAATGTCTGTGCCATGAAGTACTTCAGTTTCAAAACAAACCAATCGTGGCACTGCCATAAAGAACTCAAACAACTGTGTTCAGACTGTCCTACTCTGACCTATGATGCTTGCAATATTGGAATAACAGCAGCTGCTCTGACAGAGCCTCTGTTTAGCCGTGGGTGATGGTTGTGCAGGCGAATCAAGTGCAGTTCATGTGTGGGGGCTGATTGTGTGCAGAGCCAGTTCAAGGGTTCTGCCTGTTCTCATAGAAATGGGTTTAGAGTACGTAACCTTGATATTTATTTCATATACGGTAAAGTTACTGAATGACTGTGTAATGGTGTGTGCCCAAACCACTCGGCCACCGGCTCACCCCAAGGTTACCTTCAGTTTTGATTCACGTATTATAGTATGATTTCACCTACAGATAAACCCACCTCAAAGCCGGTGTAAATAGTTCCACCTGATCTTGTAAAGATTGTTGGCAGAGTGATTTTTATGTTTCTGGCTATATAAATTTATTTGACCTGGCTTGAAGTTTCACTTTTCACAGAACCTCTGAATAACAAAAGCAGGCTATGCAAATAAAGGTTTTACAAATGCAGATGTGTTTTTGTATGTGTTGTTGTTATTGTTGTTGTACCTCATCTCCTTCCAAAAGAAACACTGGGAACATTGGTCATTCATATAATCTCCAAATGTATGCAAATGACAAGTGCATTTTAAAACATCCAAAACAACTGGAGCCATGTTTTATGTATGGTGCGCATATTAAGTGTTTTTAGCAATTTATCTGTCTCAGAAAGCGGTTTTTAAAAATAATGATGTTCATTAAAAGTGACTGAATAAACTCTCTTTTTAACATATTCATGGTCTTTTGACATTTATTATGAGTTTGTCTTGTTATATGTGATGGGGAGTGGCGGCGTAATTGGGTGGCACATGCTCTAAACACATAAACTACTGTGTGCATAAATCTCTCCAATGCCAAATGAAGTCTGGGCAAGTGAAGCCTTTAGAAAAAAAAAAAAAAATAATTCACAGGGTTCTTTATGGAAAATATAGTAAATAAGCAAAGAATTTAAAGTCAAGGAAATTGGCTCAAAACGTGCTGTATATCTGTGCATGCATATTGTATGTGCATGTGTCCATTGGCATGTGCATAGAGAGTGCTGGGCGGTACAGGGTAGGTTGTGAGTTGGAGTCTAGACTGTGTTGAATAAATTTGGTTTAGCATTTAAGTGTGTGGGATCTCTGCTCCATTACTGTAAGTGATGTTGTCCTCAAACTTTATTGTTATGGCCAACTCTAATAAACGGGCTGGCACATGTTATTTGAGAAAAAAAAAATGTGTAAGAGGATATTGTGATTTGTCAAATCTTACTTGGCAACATGTGTAAAACAGAAGAGGGCAGTGTTTACCAAGACATAAGTAAGACTTCAGAGAAAATAAGTGGTCAACCAGTTTCACTTGTTTGGCGTCTCTAATGCTTGATTGTATTGATACTCCATTTGAATCATTTGCAATGTAAGATCACTGTAACATGTAATTACATCTTTATTACAGTATAACCTACAAACTACACCACAAACAACAACAACTTGACATTTGTACCAGGTTTCAGTGCTTATGCGTGAAAGAAGCTATGGATCACGACACACAATCGTTCCATTGTAACTTGGCACTCATTTCAAGCTTAAAGTTATTATGCTGGATAGCTTCAGACTGATGCTCTCAGAGTGACCTGACTGGAAGGACCAAACCCATGGCACAGTGTGTCTTGGATTACCACACTGGGAATGAACAGAAAAAAGGTTATAAGCCTGTCTAGGCTTGCCAGAGGCAGGGTGAGAAGTACAGAGACAGCCCGAGATGTAACCTGACCAAAGATGTGCAGATGGAGAGAGAAGGGGATAGATAGATAGATAGATAGATAGATAGATAGATAGATAGATAGATAGATAGATAGATAGATAGATAGATAGATAGATAGATAGATAGATAGATAGATAGATAGATAGATAGATAGAACGAACTGGTAAATAATTGTATTAAAATGTCAAGTAAATCCTTCCTGGTGAAATTCTTAGCAAGAAATCTGTTAGAGAGCAGAGTAAGTATACTTTGAAGCTGCGTCTCCGGTGAAGAGAGGTGGATGGTGTTAAAAGTCATTCTTAAGTGTGGCACTGATGATAGAAAGTTGTGCTTGCGAGGGGGAAATGGTGGCATACCTATGTAACATTCATATCATTTGAATTATGAATCAGAGTAAGGAGAACTCTATGTTCTAAGCTGATGAATATTTAACGGACTGAGTATACAGATCATCATATTGACAAAGGGAGAATACTAATGTCCTCTTCTCTGAGTTTGATTAGAGGTTAAGCAGAATGCAAACTGCATAATTTATTTTTATTCTTGCATTTTTGTACCTTTTGATTTGGCTCTTCTTTTTTAAGGTTTTGATAACTTCTTTGTGCAGACGTCCACCCTTTTCCAAACTTAAACATTGTTAAGGTACAGCATGCAAATGAGGGATAATTACATGTCAAATAAAGTTAAAGCTGTATCTCAACTTTCATTGTGCAAGCTATTTTATGTGCAGCAAACCTACTCCATAACGATAAGTACAAAATAAGTCTCCCATTTTCAAGGCCCACGCTCCAGTAGTTGACATACACAGAGCGCCCACTGTCCCCACTGACACAGACATTGTGCACAGTCTTTTAAATTGAATGTTGTATTTAACTGGTTTGGAGCCAGGGCAAAGTTACATGCTTTTGTATCATTCGAACTCCTCTCTCTGGTGGAATGTGCTTATTTCAGGGAGAGAGAAGCAGAGAGAGAAAGTGGGAGTGAGAGCAGGTGAGAGTGTCTAACAGTGAGGAAATCAATATGATGTAAATTATTAAGAGCTCAGGAATGTGTCTGACCCCTACTGTCTTGCAGCAGGCTGGGCTCTGAAGGCTGGCAGGTGGACGCGAGCTTGGACTCTCCCTCTAACACTCATTAGTGGCTGGGATCCGGGGCTCCTTGCGAGTGGGAAGGCAGGGATCACAGCGGGGAAGTGATGGCCCAGGCCTCTCACATCCCGGCTCAGCCTTCGCTCTGGCTCTGCCAGCCTCTCCCTGGAAGCTCATTAGTAAGTGCACTGATGCATAAGAGCTAGTCATTAGCTGGGCTTTTTTTTCCGTCTTCATCTCTCTTTCCCCCGACACTGTGTCTGATCCTGAAGACCAGTGGCAGTGCTGGTTTAAAAGACGAGAAAAGTCCACATTACCGCAGGTACTCTAGACATATGGATATGAGACAGTGGTAGCTTTCAGACTTTAAAAAAATTTTTTTTATAGGAGGTATAGGGTGGGGGCAGGGGCGGGTAGTCAATTTGGAGTTCTTCAAATGGAGTCCATCCATAGCCCTTCAAACCAAAGAGTAAACATTAGTGCTTGACCAGGACTTTGGCTGAGCGCCCCTTTCTTCCTCCATGGTTGGTTTTGATCTGGGGTATTTGCTTTTGCTGCTGGCCAGATCCCTTCAGCACCTGATGGTTGCCCAGGCTCTGAGTAAATAAGATCTGGGGCCCAGGCCTCTCTGGGGCTGCTGGGTAAATAAGGTCTCTGGTGTGTGTAGTGTGCCTAGCAGCAGGGTGAGCACTGGTGTGGAGGCCTCCAGAGACATGCCATCCCCCTTTTCTATATCTAGCTGTTTAATTCTGTTATCCTCTCTCTCTTTAACTTACTCCATTCTCCCTCCCTACCCACCAACACACACACACACACACACACACACACACACACACACACATAGACCTCCCTCTCAGCAGGCGTGCTGATCAATGTTAGCTTGTTCTACTCATGAACATTTATGCCTCCTAAGGACCCATGTGTGTCCGATATGATGAGGAATTAACATAATCACTTGTTTAGGCAGATTGGTCAAATACAAGGGAAACAAACCATTTCAGAATTGCAGCACAGGAACTCTTTCATCATGATGATACCCAAGGTTATAAAAATGTTTTGTCATAAGCTTCAGTTATGCTTCAAATTTTGCAGATGGACACCAGTAGAATTTCAAGATCCTGTAATTAAAAGTGTTTGCACATCACATAGGATCAAGCTCTTGTCTCTGAGGAACAGTTTGGCATTTATTAAGTCTTAAAATGTCAGAAAGATAAATGATGATGATCGCACCTGTAATAATGTAATTACTTTTTCAATGGTAATCTCCCAAGCCCACAAACAAATGGATTTCATATACTACTGAAAGATTAAACAATTTAACACCTGATGTTTCCATGACTTATAAAAAAAAGTGGCCATTAGGGACCTGCAAAAATACTGTAGTCGTTATATTGCTCGACGTACGTATGGCGTACCTTGTTGCTTTCAGCTCATCTCGACAGAAAGCGTACAGTAGCCTTTTGTTAAAGACACAGCTGTTTGTTCTTAGTTTCCCCAGTGAATGTACATTGTTCAGCAGTTGATATAACATAAGAATGTCTATTCAGTGGAAGAGTAACAGATAAGTAGTTGAGCTTCCATGCTATAGTGTCATTCAGTCACTGTAACGAGGGATTTGCCTTTGTGAAAGTTTACTGAGTCAAATCTCATCAGCTTAATGTGATCTGGCGCTAGCCATGCTGGATCCCCTTATGCCAATTAATCCAGGTTGTAACTCACAGACTCCTGCTGACCAATTCACATCCATTGTTGATAGTTTTTGGCTGCAGGAGCCTCAAACCTCCTTGTTAGAGCCAAAAACCACAAGAAACCCACCACCTCTCTCAGCCCCATCAAATTGTCTGTTGATTGCCAGCAATTAGTAAAGCCAGACAGGCTGAGAAATGACAAGATGGGGCATGGCTATTGCAATGCATGGGCGGTGTTGGCTCACACGCCAGCTGAAAGCCTCGACAATGTTTGTTAACCCTAGGGGTCACGACTGATTCACTAGCACAGACAGAAAACAAGATTTATGTAGCACAAATCAATACGCAGTCAGACTTTTACTATTGTGGAGCGCCAATCCAGGCACTTCTCTCTATCAGTCTAACATGACACTAATGTGTTTTTATTCCTGTTTAACCCAGCCTGTGATGAATCTGTTGGCAGGCCAAGATGGAAACAATGAGAAGCAGGATGCCCTTGATTAGTTGGGGAACACATGGCAACATGCAGAGGCTGATGCAGTGGCATGTCACGGAGGCAATGGCCTATCAGTCTTCAAGTTTCCTGCTGGGGGTTGTTTATCCACTGTTTATCCATCGTGAGAGAAATCCGCGATTTACATCCCAATGCCTGACAGTGTATCAAGTGGACTAATGACAGTGTACTTGGGTGCTGATCCCTCTCCGTGCTGTCTAAAGTAAATTAGAATGAATGCAGTTTCTCCAGTTGTCCTCACTGGGAGTGTTCACTAACCAACCTAACTGGCCCTCTTTATTCTCCCTGCCATCAGCTCTGATTTCATTAACATTGCTTGTCAACTGAACACAAAAGGACACACACCTGGCAGAACACTCGCTGCAGACAACTCCAGAGTAAATTATTGTACAGTAGGAATCCTCCTCTTACAAGCTGGCAGGCCAATAATATAAAATTTGTTTAATGTCCTCCCCGCTCACCCTGTTAAAGGGGGGGAAATTGGAAAGTGACATGAGTGACGGGTGGTATTCTCTGAGCATTGACCAGCAGGCACAATAGCGGAGTTGAGTCTGGTGCCAAGTTCTATTTCAGGGGCTGCATTCCAATTGATTAGGAGGCTTGTGAAACAAACGTTGGTGACAGAAATGAGAGTAAGGCCCTGGCAACTGTTGGGCACAGTGCCAGGTGTACAGTCTTTCCTTGCAGCATCTCTCTCTCTCTCTTTCTGTCTCTCTCTCTCTCTCTCTCTCTCTCTTATACACACATTAGCGACACATTAACGACACACACAATGTGACCACTGGGATAACTCAGCAGCTTTAGCTCTCTGCATGTGATTATGTATTGGAGCAGCTTTGTTTGAAATGCACTGATAGAAAGCTTGTGGGCCAGTACTCTCCGGATGTATAACCTCTATTTTAAAGAAAAAAAAAAACAAGTAATTTTTACGGGATTAATGAAATAGAGAAATATTCCTAGATTTGCATTAAACTTGGTCCTTGACGATGAGTCCTGAATTGTGCTTCAGTCAAGTATAGTTTTGAAGTACTTTTTTTTAGTTTGGAGTATTTCTGACCTGAGCTTGAAACTATATCAGTGAATGTATGACTGTGTGTTGCAGAGTGAAAAAGTTTGTACGTGTGTGTGTGTGTGTGTGTGTGTGTGTGTGTGTGTGTGTGTGTGTGTGTGTGCGCGTGCATCTACGCAAGGCCAAGTGGGTGCATGTTTCGGTGCATACGACTGGCCTTAGCAGCAGCACACTGTAAACCCCAGCTTGTCTTTATAGTGTTGATGTTTGAGTTAAGTTGATGATTGGATAAAGAGTCGGGATTATTGTACTGGAAAATGAAAGCATATGCACAATTTGCATTTTAATAAGCAAGTGAACATTATAAAACAAATTGTCCTGGCAACAGCAACGCTTACAATAAAGCCATGGCTTAATATAGCAATGAAATATTTTATCAACAAATTTATCAGATCACTTATCATTATAATTCTATTTTAAACACATTTATTGTCGATTTAAAATTAAATAGTGCATGAAAGGATTTTTTTTTTATTGTTGTCTTATCTTGCTTTAGTTTACTGTATATTCAATATACACCAAGTCATGTGTTGCATCTGGGTCTTTGCAAATCTGCTTTGATTGAGACACGCATTAGGAAGCCATGCATAAAATTTATGCATGGCTGATGAAAAGTTCAGTAGGCCTGTGCCAAACAAAACACTGTTCAATTAAAAGGAAAGTAATGGCATCCTATATAATAAAGGATATCTGTGCATACATAAACTGACAGAAAAGCATGATGGCTCATTCACGTCATGCTATGTAATTTAGTTAATGCATTTCCCCTTGCTCTTTAAAACACTTGCACATTCAAATTTGCCATCGTAATCTCTATGACAGAGGACATTAATTATGTTCGTTGGCTGATCGCTGTTTCTTCACAACATCTCTGATTAAAATTTCACACATTGTAATGATGTGCTTCAGAGCTAGAAGCTGTGAAATTTACTAAGCAGTCAGTGGGCTTGAATTCTTATTCTTGGGAGGTTCATCCAGCACAAAAAAAAAAACAAAAAAAAAAAACAAAAAGGAAAAAAAACCCACATAATCCAAATCAAAGCTGTTAAGTGCTTGAAGAAAAGCTTTATTTACATGCAAATGGCAATATATCTTAGCAACTTGTTCATTAAAATATTGTGCAAATGAGGAAACAACAAAGCAGTAACTTCCCTCCAGATATGTGGGTTCAAATTTCATATTTGGGAAGTTTAATTAAGCAATAGATTATATTTTGAAAGGAGTGTTCACTTTAATGAATCCCCGGAGACCGCAGATAAACACTGCAATGGTATCAAAGCATTCATCTTTTTAATGGATGTGAAAATTAGGGATGTAAATGGCTTTGAGCCTTTATTTTCATTGCTCGTGGGAATATTTACCGGATAAAGACGACACTTACGTAACCTACATTATACATATACTTTCATTTTTGGAAACTGCATGAATTGTGCTCAAGCATTTTCAAGGACAAACACTAAACACTTATTTAAAGCATGCTTTTAACAACTGCACCTTTAAAAAAATAAATAAATTGAAGCATGAATGCTTCTCTGTTCTTTATTTATTTATTTTATTTTTTTAACCTAATTCCATATAGATGTAAATATGCACACAATCTCCAACGTTATTGTACAACACTAACCACTACAGTGTCTGCCTCTCACTCTTCCGTTTGGGTGAGCTCTTGTTCGACTGAACATCGAGCACATCTTGCGAGAACTCACTGGTCATTTTAACTTTTTCAATAAGATGTTTGCCTGAGTGTGGCTCTATATTCTGCAATCCTGAAACAGTGCAGAGTCAGTGAACCCTGGTACATTGTGTGTGAGTGGGAGTGCTACGTGCCCAACATTCACCTCTGCGAAGCCGGCTGTTGTTTATCCCTGTAATGTCCATTTTATTGGGAATCTCAGCGAGCCTTCACACTACCTGCTGTGCTCAGCAGTGTGGAGAAGCCAGGGCCAGTAGAGTGGTGGTCAGTGCCTGTCAATCACAATCACAAGGATCAGTTAGCAGCCATCAGTCTGAGAAGCCATACCCAGATGTTGCCTGTCTTCCATCTCCTCATGTTCTAGCTCAAAAGGCTGCCCCTTTTTTTCTTCCAACCATTACTTTTTGTTCTTGAGATTTCTGCCTTCACACATCATAAACTAATGTTGTCGGACACTTTTGATTATTTTACTCCTTGCTTGTTTAGAAGAAAGAAATATATTCCTTCGGCTTAAAAAAGGGTGAGGGAAATATGTTATTTTCAACCTCAAGGGAGGCTGTTTGTTTCTGTGTTTGTGTTGGAGTCTATAAAGGGGAAGGCTGATGTTGGGGAAGAGAGCAGTCAGAGGTGATAAGAAGGGAACACCACAATATACTCTAGCTGCTGGAAAACAAACACAAAACATTGATTATATCATCTTTACAGACACCCGAAGCTCACCATGGTTGATGTTTACCTGACACGAAGTAAACAGCAAGGTGGACTGTAGACTTCTACTCTGCATTTCATTTGCCGCCGTGCCCCTGGTATACGTACGTCTCTGACCTGTTCCCGCCCCTAATTTCCCCCATCACATTCAGAGCAGACCTGCCAACGGTCAGCTTCATTACAGCCAATATCTTAAATCACCTCTCATGTGTTTCCCACCAGTTTGGAGCTTGGTCTCCTCTGAATCGCAGTCATTTAAATGTTCCTGTGCTGATTGCGGGTGCAGGTGGTAATACATTAAGGGACTGAGACAGCCAGTGGCACAGTGCTGAAAGACCTTTATCCATTTGCACTAAGTTTCCCCTCACATTCAGAAGCATGTCGGTCTAATTAGGCCAATGGTTTTGACTGTGGCCATATTCATATGGGACAGCTCACTTTAAGTTGTACAACAAGGTGATGCTACAGCATATATACTCCACCAGGCCAATAGATTATGCCATGGTCTAGGGAATTTCATGAAGAAATTGTACATTAATGAAAGCAGAGAATGGCTGCGGAGAAGAATTGCGACAGGGTTATTGCTCTTTTCCTCTCCATCTTTTAAGTAAAGGAGCCTCAGACCTCATGAGAGGCGGAGACGTCTAGGGTGTAAAATACTACTGATGATGCCTCTTTGTTTCTGTGGCAGTACAAATGCAGAAGAGTTCAGAGCTACTTAAGCAGAAAATTAATTTACACATATGTGTATGAAATTCCAAGTGAGTGTCTTAATATAAAGAGGGGTGTTTTACAGTGCCGCATGTCAAATCAAAGGCATTGGTTCAATTTTATAAAAACAGCTTGTCTCTGTGTTTGAACCACACTGAGCTCCCCGTACGTCTCTGTCTCACAATGATGAGCTCTTCCAGCAGGTAAAAGCTTCAGAAAGCCCTCGGTCAATTTCCATTCTAGCTTCCAGCAGTGTGAGTGGTGTGACAGCCTCTTGGGGCAAAGGGATTATTGAGATCAGGCCTCCCCCAGCTCTATGCCTCTGGCCCAGCCAGCCAAGCCAGCCCAGTCGGTTCCTCAAGCCCCCCGGTGCCTTACAGAGCAGCCCACCAGACGCACAGAGAGCAAAGAGGCACCAGGGACCCCTCTAATTGTCCATGCTTTGGGCGGCTCTCTGGCAAGCCAGCATGAAGAAGGCCCCCAGTCCCAAGGCTGTCCCACTGCTCCCCACTCGAGATTCTGAGGACGATATATATCTGCTGTGAGGCTTTACGTTTCTGCGGCCGTCCTATAGTACAGCTGGAAATTGTGAATTTCTCTGAAAGCCTGCTTTCAGCATAGTCAGTGCTAGTGTTACAGCAGGGTCGTATACTAAACTGCTCAAATGGTGCTTATGATCCGTGGCGTAAATGTGTTGTGAATTTCACACAGTATTTCTCTCGGAAGTTTTAACATTTTTTGGCTTTTGCCTCTTAATCTCAGAGCTTTTGAAAAATATAGGCCTCAGTAAATTGTGTTTTGCTAAGAGGGCAAGGCTGAATGTATTTTTTATAGATATTTATTTTGACATAGATATATTCCAATGTACGTGTGATCTGTTACTGCCAAAATATAGTGTCATAAAAAGGCACTAAAATATT
This sequence comes from Seriola lalandi dorsalis, assembly GCF_002814215.2. Classification (NCBI taxonomy): domain Eukaryota; kingdom Metazoa; phylum Chordata; class Actinopteri; order Carangiformes; family Carangidae; genus Seriola; species Seriola lalandi. Next base: position 397,893 of record NW_019524832.1, on the reverse strand, counting down.
TGTATGTATACAGCACAGATAAAAATACAGTACAGCACAGGGGTGTACTGAATTTTCCTAGATAGAAGTTTTTCCACTCGCTGAGGAGACTGACTCGGGACCTGGTTGAAACTGTTGCAAAAATATTGGTTATTAGTTTCTAAATGCTGTATATGTACCTATGTTGCATGTAATGTAACAGTGATAAGTGGCCTCGTGAGTAGATTCTATAATTAAAGTAGCTATTAACTACAGCACAAACCTCGCTAATTTATCTCTTTATGTTGTGTCTCGGGGATATACACATTTCTAGAGGAGCTGATGTTAACCTACTAGTGAGAGCTGGAGGAATCTGGGAGGCTATGGCTGCTGGGAAATGGATGAGGACTGACAAGGCCACCCATACAAAGGAAGGGTTGGCCTCTAGTGATACAGTTGGGGGAGGGGTGGCAAATGAATGTGTACAGCCACAATAATAATCACACGATTACTTTGATACTTGCTGCTTGTTGTTTTCTGTCCATACTATGTACTGTAGTCTTTTATTAGTCTTAACACCCGTAGACCTTTTCATTTTGTTCATCGAACAGCAGCTATACAGCAGAAAAACGACGTCTTCTGTTAAATGATGCTTCTTATTACGACGTGCTGCTCCCAACATTTGCCAGCTGAGGAAAGGATTTGGATTTCTAAAATTACAACCATGGAGTAGAAGAGGATCATGGAGCAGCGCCCTGACAAGGCGGCAGTCAGAGGATGTTAATCATTTACAGCTTGTGTGTGGCTTTCGAGCTGCATGATCAACCAAACTGAACTAAAAGCAATTAAGAGCCACAATAATATTTAGGTAAGCATGCCATTTCTGAGATTGACAAAACATCACAATTACTATGTATGTATTAGCAACTCATTAGCAGCATACATATTGCACAGTGTCCTCAGCCATTTAATTAAAGTGATTTCATCATTCACCCCCCCACCCCCCACCCCACACACACACACACACACACACACACACCCTCCCTCTTTCCCTCCAACTCCCACCCACACACCCCTTTTAATTTATAGGCAGAGAAACACCTGGGAGCTGACAAATTCCACATTAAAAATCAGTGTGTGGACCAGTTATTGTATAGTTACTGTACAGTAACCTCTAATAAAACTACTCTGATTAAGAAATCATATGTTTCATTTCTATAATTCATTAGTAGCTAAACCTTGTTGTTGTTGCCCACAAATATTATCCAGATGTGTCTGAGTTGCTGCTCTTGCTTTTCTTTTCCTTTAAAGGGTATCTGTCACAAAACAACAGCAAATGTGCTCACATTGTAACATATTGTGCGGCTATACTGAAAAAGTTATGAGCTCAGTAAATAGGTAGTTAGGCATGCTGGTCATGCCAGTAACAGCTATGCAAAGGATAGTCAGACAATAGCCCCTAACTGGACTGTGACAGGGTAATTACTGTGCGCACATAATAAAATTCTCTTTACATAGGTCACTCGGAAAGTGTAATTAAAAAAGCGTTATAGATTATTTTTATTGAAGCAATTAAACCAAAAAGCAAAAAGTAATTAAGTGTGGAGGTAATAATAGTGTTGGTCAACAGCATTTGTTTTGAGGGAGGGATTTGTCAGCCTCACCTCTCTAATGCAGCACAGACATCCTTTTTTTACACTCCACAATTTTATTATGTTAAACTGTTTTTTTTTTTTACTGTGTAACAATTATGTTTATAATGCCAAAAACCTAGCAGGATTTAATGAAATCATTATCATGAGTGATAATTGTGAGTAAATGCTAGATTTGAATTATCATCATCCTCTATGTACTGAATTAATGAATCGTTACTATTCATACTACTGGTTTATAATTATGTTAAATTGGCCGTCTTATCAGTAGTCAAAGACTTGGGATTATCAGCGTCTTGACTGTGTGGACTGTGCCAAATTCCTTGTGGATATACGCCTGTCCCCTGCACAAAGAAAAAAGGAGAGATAATATTGGGAGGTTAAACTCCACAATTTTCTCTTAAAAGATGTAAGGAGAGCTATTGCTCAAATGCACTGCTACTTTATGAGGGAAATCAGACTGACGGGTCTGTGGGGCATTAACATCCACTTGACTTTGAGTGCAGCCGATTTTACAAGCCAACACATACATGCAGCTGACACATCAACTGTGTTGATCTCTGCAATTGTGTCAGGTAACTGAATTCAGATGATATGTTAATGTGAAGGGGAAATATGTTGCCCTAGTTAGCATATGGGCCACTTGCATTTCAGAAACTTATTATGATTCAGCCTGCACATTTCTGAAAATCACAGTAATAATCTAATTGTCAGGTAGGAAAAAAAAAATGCATCATTTTCATTCAGTAAGGTCAAAGATAATGTGGTAAAAAAAAAAGAAAAAAGAGGGAAGATGGATGCCTTTGTAAATCAAATGGTGGCGAAAGAGGTTGTTAAAGGTTTTTTTCAGTATGCATATCAGTGATTATCATGAATTAACACGCTGTGAAAGAACACTAGAAAAGAAGAAAAAAATCAACAAAAAGAAAGAGATTAAAAGAAAGAATGAAACTGAAAACATATGCAGCGTCTTTGCTTCTGCTGTCTTGAAACCTGTGCCATCCACTGTAAGCCTCAGACAGGAAACAAGGATTCACTGAAGATGAATTACATGGAAAACTCAAAGTTTTATCCACAGGTATAATCAGCGAAATACACCACCAACTTCAACTCCCCGCCTCCTGCCCACCACCATTATCTCTTACATCTACGTTCCTCATGTCACTTGTGTGTAAGAAAAAGCTGTGATAATAACCCTTCACACGTGTCCTCTGATTGCTCTATAAATACCCATGTAATCATGACACACAGTGGAAGAGGTTCAATATAGAGATGTATCATGAAGAAAAAAAGAAAAAAAAGAAAAAGAAAAGAAAAACAGAGAGCACGGTGAATCAAATAGCAGCAAGGATTTTTCAAGCAAAGGGCCATGAATGAAAGCTGAGGGTTGTGCTACTGATTTCACATGTCAGACTGAGGAGCACGTTAGATGTGATTTGACGTTTTTTCCTTTTGTTCCATCTCCTGTCATTGGGAATGCGAACAGCAGAGGGCAGCTTGAATACATAAATACAAACTAGAAGGGTGCATCTTTCAGTCATCAAAGGCATGCGCTCATTTACATCCCTGGGTTCCCAACACACTGCTCAGCTCCTGTCTGACAGCTGGCCTGGACCGCAGAGAGCTGGGGACTGTGATCAGCATCAACCCTATCACAGTACCACACAGGGGGACACAGTGGAGGAAGTGGGGAATAAAAAGAATGGTGGAGTGACAGGTAATTGACCAACACCAGCCAGGTAGCAGGTAATGTTTTGAAAGCCCTGTGTCAATTTGTAAGTCACATGAAATCTTGAGGTCTCTCAGTCTTTTTTTTTTCTTGTTTCTTTCTCTTCCCCTCTCTGCCTCACTCTTTCCTTATCAGCGGTGTCACTTATGTGTAAGAATACCTGCAGGTTGCAAAGAGAGTTACAGCACCTCGCTGCTGCAGAACAAACCTCAAAGACGACACTCTATGCTGTTTTTATTGTTAAACCTGTGTTCAGCCATTGTCTGCCCTCCCTCCCCGCGCTCCATCTCCCTCTATTTCTCTTTCTCTCTCTCTAAACCCTCTCTCTCTCATTGTGGCTCAAGATGAATCTGCCAGCATGCGCCCATGCTCTTCATCACTGTCAGGTGCCCCATGGTGGTCCTCCTCCTCTTTCTCAAACTGGGCACCAACCGCTGGCTGGAATTATTCCTCACCTCCAAAACTCTCCCCACTGTTTCTAAATAAATGTGGCTGTAGTAACCGAGGAGTGTTGCTCATCCATCTTTGCCGTGCGGTGTGTGGAGAGTGCAGTGTTTACAGAGCTAGACAGAGAGCCTAATAAGCCACACAGCCGGTGTAAGGACACAAAGTATAGAATGTAACATGCTGTATTAGATTCCTGGCATTTACAGTGACAGTTTGTTCTGCCCCATAATTTAAGGAAATCATATTTGTATCTTAGTGTCTGTGCTAGTTTCATAACTGATCCATAACAATCACATAGAGTCTCCTGCGTTTTGCCGTCACGTTTGTGAATTTTAATCAGTTTTTCAGTGTCATAGCAGCTCATTAGCAGATGTTTGGCCAGGTATATCAGACTTGTTACGGGGGGCCTGTTGATATATAAGGAACTGTTTTTGTTTCACTTGACACAAGAATAAATGCTGAATAAATTTGTAATTAAGGCACAAAAGATAGCTGCACCATCTCCTGACAGGGCGGTGCCTGTAGTGCTGGTGAGTGTCAGAGTGCGTCTGTTATAGGTGGGATGCTGGTTGTTAAGAGTTAGATACAACAATCAATGCGCTAGCTTACACAGCCTACACATGCTGTATCATGCTGCACGCAGCCGCTGTTGGACAAGGTGTGTGGTGATTTCCTCCCTCTGTCTTGGTTATCAGCAGACAATTAAAGAGGATGCATTAATTTGTTTTTCTTTGAGGTAATTAAGCTCTTCCGCATGAGTGATGTTGTCCTTATTGTCCCCTGCTTCATGCAAATGTGATTTTCCTCCAATCTTTTGTTGCGTTGACTGAAGCCGCCTTTCGTGCACATTCCATCAGACGCTGAGAGAGAACACACACAACATGAAGTTGAACATTTTAATTTTCACTTTTGGGTGAAACTTAAGGAATGCAGAGGTTGTAAGTCGCTTAAATAAGGAAAGCACCTGCGATGCAACTTGATCAGCAGTTAAATCAAATGACCTGCAATAGCAGACCTTTGGTTGATCTCTTGTGGAACACATGAGCCAGGACTCATTCCCTTTTCAGAGTGAATCTCATTCCTCAACACAAATATGCACTTATTAAGTTCCCCAAGTTCAATTTGAAACGGGTTTGTAATTAACAAGTAAGCCAAGCTTTAAAATGTCACATTTATTGTATTTTCATATCTCTGAAATTCAGTCCTGAAACAGAATGATGTGTGTTTTATAGCAGTTATGATAAGAGGCTTACACAGTCAAAATCTCAATATAGATCATTTGACAAACGTCTTTGGTGGCCACTCGTTAAATTGGTTTCACCCGCATATTTGGGCCTTATTTAAAAGATATCTTTGAATAATGGTAAGCAGTTTAGCTCCTCTGAAAAGAGGAGGGTGATGCAAATGAACTCCATTTCCCTCTGTTTTGTTTAATCTATAACATTGTAGGTTTTCTGCAGTCTTTTCTCACAGAGTTTATAGCTTCTATATTCTAGCATAGATTAATACAGCTTAGGCATACCTATCTTGAATTTAACACTCCTCATTGCATATCAAGGGCACAAGAACATAATATCTGATCATTCTTTGCATTCATTACATTAATGAATCAAATATGAATAAGTGTTCCCCTTCAAAAAAAGTCCATTACCATAAACATTAATATTAATGTCATTATGTGGTGATGCTGAGCTAAAACATTTAATGATGTGTTTCAATATGCCAGTGTTTGCAGGAAAAAAAAAAGGAAACCAAAATGCTCTTTGTAATTGTTCCTTTAAATATGCAATTTATCGAAAGAAAAGTTAAGACAGCAATTGTGGAAAACTGATACAGATCATACATAACATACTTACAATTTGCAGTCTTTCAGTGGGTTGCAGGCAGGTAAGATCTAAAAAAGCTTTGTCTGCTCTCTTATGTTTTTGCTTCTCCCAGTCACATCTGTTTGGAATAACAATGTACATCTGCTGAAAATCACTGTATTTAAAGCAGCTGCATTTTCATCTGTGCATGGGAGTTTTTTGGCAAACAACATAAAACAAGTCTATGATGGAAAAAAAAAACAAAACAATGAAATAAAAAAGTATACATTATATTTCACTGACATGGAGCTACTTGGCATGTTGATATCTACACACAGTGACACTGTATATCTGTAGTTCTCCCAAGAAACACACTGCGCAGCTTATCATAAAGAAAACATGTTATGGCATACATCTCACCAATGTGCCCCAAATGTTCTGAAAAGCTGCTGCATTGCCACTTTTTTTTTTTTTTTTTTGGTACCAAATGCATCAACAAGCTGGTTGTATTTTACCCGTACTGAAACGCTGGCTGTCAACAGAACTCCCATCAAAAGCAGCAGTACCATCCAGTGCCTAGAGCGTCTGGCTCTGTCCTCTTTTTCAGCCAGACTGGTCTCTGGCAGCTGCACGCATGCACACTGGCTGAGGTCAAAGCTGTCACTTCAGAGGGCACTGTCAAATCTCAGCCAGCGCTGGATGATGTGGGAGTGCTCCCTACAATCACCCAGATGTTTCCAATCAGCTGGGCTTCTCCTATCCTCCTCAACCACTTTCGGCACTGTCTGGATTTGGAGTGCCACCATCAACCACTGGAAACATTTCATGAAAGTGAATGAGAAAATCTGATTAATTGAAACCTGTGCTGACATTTCCAATGATAACTTGCTTCCTTTTTTTTTTTCCTATGTGACTTGTCACCTTAACTCTTGGCACAAGCAAAACTCAAATAAATGAAATAAAAGTATTGTGCAGATAATGAGCAGTTGATTGTGGGCAAGTTTTGACTTTGCTGTGTAACAGATTGTTAATTGAATATTTTAAAACTTAAAAATTCTCTATGTAGTGTCATGAAATATAATGAAAATTTCAGGTGCACTCTAATTGCATGATTTTGTAAGGATGGTTATGTGTGTGTTAGGTGGGTGCTGTAGTGTGTTTTTGTGCCTCTTAACCTTTTTATATTTAACCCATATCCATTTCCTGTGCATGTTAACAGTGCTAATCAGTGACAGTAATTCTTCCCCTCTTTGACAGTATTTTCCATCAGCATGACTGATTACCAATTAGCTTGATTTATCCAAACTGCAGTTTAGCACAGCTTATATATATATTTGTGTATGTTGTTAAAAGCATGTTTTTACAACATGAAGGTTGCAGGAGCTGCAATATACAATTATAAGGTGTAGTGAAATTGCCTGTGTGTCGAACGTGATCTGAAACATGGTAAAACAGTAAAACTGTTACTATGATTTGACACTGTAGGAGGAAAAAGTGCCCGAGACAAGTTGGCACATTTGGACCAGTGACCTTGTCTCTAAGTCAAACAGACACAGCAACAGTGCTAATCATTTATAATAGCACGATGAAGGGACTGAGAAAAAGGTGTGATGTAGACCACTTAACATCAGCCTTCACAGTACACATGGACAAACTTCAAAGTACAAGGAAATGGCGCGTGTAATTTTGTTAGATGGTATGCTGTTTAGAGAACCATAAAGCGCTTTGTGCATGAAAATATTTTAACCTTGTACAAAATAAGTAATGAATAACAATAAATAGAACATACCAAAAGAAACCCCTACAAAATAGATGATGAATGACATCACAGTGACTTTTAAAGGAAGGATTATCAACAAAGTGGGTAATCTAAGGGCCCCAGACCACCAGGGGCCACAGAAATCCCAGATTCATTGTGAGTAAATTGGCTTTGGTGATTTCATTAATTCTTCATCAAGCAAATCAATATTGATACTAATGGATCTTGCGTCATTAGCTTAACTTGTTGCACTTTCTTAGGGTACTGTATCAAAATCTAGTATTAAGACCCTTTGTTTTGTGCTTATATGTTGTATGTCCCAAAATAAAGTTTTATTTGATAAAAAATACTTCAACCTAACTGACACTGAGAAGATTTGGGGCCTGGAAGTATTATTCTGTCATACGAGCAGTCAATGTTTTCTGGGTCTCTGGTTATATATTGAAGCTGGCAGCTGCCATGTATGAACTGTGTGCTGTGTGCACTGTACTTGATGGGACTTTGGAGTCAAAAGGGTACAAACACAATGCACAGAGGGAGGTAGGTTGAGGGTCAACAGGGGCCCAACAGCAACTGTTTGTCCATGGGCCCCCGAACAGGTTAATCCAGCCGTACGAGCATCAATATTGTACCAAAAAAGGTCAGCTGTTCCTGTTATATTTGATGGTCAGCGGCTCTGAAACCTAAAATAAATCTTAACAATGTCCCATTTTAAACAACTGCTGGAATTACAGCCTCACAAAGGAGCCTGCATTAAATGTGACGGATGGCATTATTTAATTCTGGATACTTGTACCTCAAGGAGCAAAAATGAATCATCCTTGACTTCACAACGGCACAACAGTGAGACAAGGCGTGCCTCAACCATCTAATGCAAATTACCACAATTTAGAGTGTTGTATTCAGCGGGAGACCATTGCTAAATGGTCAGACAAGCTAGTCACAGATATTAAAATAAATTATGTCTAATTTGAATTTTAGTCACGCTACATTAACTAATAGAAAGTTATTAACATTTCAAAAGACAGAAAAAAAGCTTTTGCCTGCAAAATTAACAGTGGCTGGGCTGACCTGTAAGCCATGCAGTCTGATCACTGTAATGACAGCGTAATGGCATATTTACATTAAAATCTGGGCAGCTAATATGGGATTCAGAATGGGAGGCTCAGTCAAGGATTATTTAGTCTGGCCTGATGGCCTCTCGCTGAATGTTTCTTTCTTAACTTCAATACAAAGCAGAAAGTTCTCATTTCATGACTATTTATGTGGCTGGTCTGTGGCTTGCTTTTCCCTCTCACCACCCTAATGTTCTCTTTAGTTCCAACCTTTTTATCTTTCATCTCTTCTCTCTTTTCCCTCCTTACTCTTTAAAGCCAATTATCATTTCACTTCAGAAGTGTCAGAATCCTACACTTCAGTTGTATCTTCAGGAGCCTTGTTGGGATGAATGGGATTCTTCACCGACAAAGATGAGTAGCCCTCTCCCACCAACCCCCGAACCTTCTGATACTGCAGCCTTTGAAACAAGAGAGGAATTTTTTTTTCTTCTTCTTCTTTTTTTTTTGTTGCATTTTAAATATTCCTAATTCAACCCCCACCCTCCCCCTCCCCCTACTTTGATATTCTCCAAGAAACTGCTGTGTTATTTCAAGATATAGGATGAGAGCACAGAAGTGATAGAATCACACTGATGGAGAGGTTTTAGGTTCAAGGTTTAATTGGTGTGAAAGCAGTGACGGGATGAAATTCTTGTAACGGAGAATGTGTTTTTCCGTTGAATTAGCCCAGCTGTGTGTGAGTGCATGGTTGAATATAAACTGTACCAACTACAGTATCACTGGGGCTGCAACTACGAATGAACTGATTAACAATTTACTTCATGGGATTGTTAAAAGAAGTGCGGAAAAAACAATGACGAACCGTCCAAAACTCAAAGATAGTCCATTTACAATCACATAAAACAGCATTTTTCCTTGATATATGCGAAACAGTCACTCGAATGCCAAATTGTTGATTGTTTCGCTGTCAGTCAACTAATCCATTAACAGACTAATCTGAACATATTAAAAACACAAGAGTCTAAACTAACCACATGTAATTAATCACACTGCTTTCACTCAAAACAAACAATATCAAACAAAGAAAATTTACATATTAGTATGAATTGGGAAGAATGTCAATTAAAATGAATGGAACTATTTACAATTATTCAGTCATACATATATAAATCATTAATTCATGTATATATTTTACACTTTTTAACCCTGCCCTGTTAAGCATTTATGAGCACCATACAACCAATTAATAAGTGGTTTATAACGCATTATAATGCAGTTGTTAGCAGATATAAGAGCAGTGTATGTTAATGTTACTGGTAAGTCTTTAAAGGTGCTTGTCTGTGCTGTCCTCATTTTATCTCAGACTGAATTTTTCCATGTGTGGTTTAGAAACAAATCTATTATTGCCACATTCACTCCGCATGACTGCTGGCTGTGGCTATTGGACTCTGACATCCTGCAGGTGGGAGGAGGTGATATGTATTTAAAAATGCAAAATGACATCTAATGTTTTGCGTTGCTGCTTGTTTCCCAGACCCGGGGTGGACCTGACCATCTGCTCCCCTGGTCAGATGGAGCTATGCTTTTGGCAGTGCTCAGAGCTGTTCCATTGGCCTCCATCTCAAAGGACACCCAGTATTATCAGATTTCTCTTCCCCAGAAAAAAAACCGAGACAGTGGCACTATAAGAATAACAATATGCTAAGAGAAGGAAGGGGGTGGAGTGTGAGTGTGGAGGATGAAATGAGTGGAATGGAGGGAGTGGGACAACAATAACAACAAGTTGTCTTGCTAGCAGCCAGATACTGTCACATTACGGATGGAATCACTTCAGAAACGTGGAGAATTAATATCCTAATGAAGCTTCGAGTGGCCATTAGGTGTGTGTAATGTGGCTCCAGGGGGCTGGGATAGATGTCCAGCAGCTTTAGGCCTTTATTTGTGCGCAGTCACCTCAGCGGTTGCTTTTATTAGGGTAACATTAGAGGAAAAGGGAGGATGCCACAGAGAGAGAGCGTTTTATTACTCTGGTTCCCAGGGAGCCGTGCTCTACCTGTCACAGGCACACAAAGCATGCTGTTTTAGTTCATTTTACAGCTAAATATCTCTGTTACAAATGTCTCTGTCTATGGAACAACATTTGGGCTATTATCACCAAAGTGTTCCAGCGTTGTCTGGAGATGAGTTATTTGGTGTAATGTTTCAAACTGTGTGAAAGGATTTTATGTGCAGGCAGCCGTGAATATGAATTTCATTCACATTTTTCATTCACATTAATATACTCCATTTCTCTCCTTTTTTCCACCTCCCACTCTCTCTCTCTCTCTCTCTCTCTCTCACTCTCTCTACCTTTTTCTTTTGACAGGACCATTGCATGCCTCTGCTTTTTATCTCCTTACATTTTCAGGGAATGAATTGCTCTCCACTGTCACTGGGCTCTGGCCAAGAATTCATTTTTAGTGGGTCAAATGTTTCAGAATGTCATCTTTGACAGGAACCAACCAGCACGATGAATACAAGGAAAGACACGGCCTGCTGAATTTTTTTTTTTTTTTTTTTTCTGTTCGATCACTGCATACACTTAAAGCATGGTAAACATGCTGTACACAAAGCAAAGGCACAGAGTGTCTATGTAGAAATCAATATTGAATTAAAACACTCCCCACTCATGAATAAAAAAAAAAAAAAAAATGAAAAATGGTGAGGGGGCTATTGGAGCTGCAGGACTCTCCAGTCAGCTAATGAAGGTTATGTTGCATGGCAGAATTCAGTAATTGCAACGCACAAGTGAGGTATTAGACAGGATGTAGCTAATGGAAAACAATCACATTTAACATGGCTCCTTGGTTCTAGCTGTTCAATAAGTGAGCAGCAGGCTGGCTCACAGCAAACAGGAGGTGGTGGTGGTAGCGGCGGTGGTGGTGGTGGTGGTGGGGGGGCTTCACGCAGCACAGTGTTTTAATGTGATCGGACTATAACAGACAATCTATTTACAGTGTGCTCTGGGGAGCTAATAAACAAATGTTGAGTAATTTCAGCCAGCAGTAATTACCCTTGCAGCTGACAAGGAGAGTGTGATACTCTCTCCTTCACCTCCGGCTCGGTCCAGGAGGTGTGGGCTCTTCGGAGTGGTCCTCCACTGCTCATATAGATGTGGCTGCTGGCCAGCAGTCAAACGCACAGGATCATTTACAGTACACTGCTTCTGTCTGTGCACCAGGGTGTCAGATTCTACACCATTGTTCTGTTTTTGCTTTGGTAATAGCCGGGCACGAATGAACACGCTAAAACTGGGGAAATATAATGATTTGTTGTAAATGTAGAGATTCACAACTTGTAGAACTTTTACATGGATGTGTTCAAATAGTTTCTATAAAATCCAATTAAACAGAAACTCAAGCAGCAGGTTACCAGCTTGAGTGGTAATTAACATTTGTACATGATTTCAGTGAGACTCCTCACTTCCTTTAGCCACATGCTATTGCACTCTAACCCCATTTATAAATCAGTGGAGGAAGAGAACAAATATTAAGTTTAGGAAGCAAACAAATTACTTTGCAGGTTATACAGGAGAGAAGGCCAAAGGCATCTTTATCCAGGGAGCTCAGTCCTGATCTTTCAGTTACGGTGAAATAGATTTTTATGCAAATATATCTCTATCGATCGCTAGCCCTTCCTTTCTTTGATGGAACAGGATGGAGAAAACCGCATGTAATTAGATAGAGATAATCATTATGGAATAATCACTAATGGAGCATGTTTACATCAGCCTAGAAAAGATGATCTGTTGCATACAACTACTCAAGAATTTCTAATACTTATGACTTTAATTTGTGGCTAGAATATTTCTGGTTTCAGAATGCTGTCACACGGATTAAATTTATGATAAATTTCCTCTAACAATGTGCTCGCAGGGTTTTGTGTTATAAGCAGCTTGTGCCAAACAGCGATATTTTCTCTTGCAGATCATGCCTACAGTGCATTAGCCTCAGTCCCCGTTCTGACCAGTATGGCACAAACAATGCCACATATCAGATCCCTGCGTTCTCTGCAGAATAACAAGGAGGGAGTGGAGCAGTGACGTGAGGGGTCCAGTCTGAGGGGCTGACAGACGGATAGTGAGCCAGCCTGTCCCTTATCCTCAGACAGGCAGATGTCCCCTCTCCCTGCGTGGCCGGCTGCTGACCAGGGGAGAGCCAGGCGGCTGCTGAAATGAAGAAACTTGAGAGCTCCTCAGGGGGTGAGCTGGTCATTTGATGTCCAGCACAAGGGCAGGGTGTGATGCTGAATGAGCTGAGGGAGAGAGGCAGACTCTGCAGTCTGTTACAAAGGCCCAGCCTGACGGGTAGGGAAGGAGGGAAAAATACTGAGCACAGACAGACCATTACTATATTTCATCTGTTTTGTCAGAGAGAAAATGGTCGCGAAGCACATGTAGGAATCTGGTGTGGGGGGGAAACATGGGGACATTTTTTTTTTTCTCAAAACCCATAAAGTCACATCTTATACTACATGCTACAAAATTATCATTATTATATATCTATTCTTTACATTATTTTTTAAAACCTAAGCTATCATCACCTTTGTTATGACACAAGAACTGTCCAAGATAGCAGGACAATGGGGGAGTGATACTGACACAGGCTGCGACTGAAGTCCCATTGAAATATGTGAAGTACAGGCACAATGGAGCCATGGCATCTTTCTTACCTGGCCTAGGTTCAGTCTTACAGGCAGTGGAGAGCCCTTTGAAGGCTACAGAGAGGCTGAGATGAGAGGGAGCCCTGCCTGCAGAGGGATCAACCATGCCGAAGTGCCAGCACCACAGTGCTGTAATTAATCGCCAGTGATGGCAGCTTCAGTCCTGCAGCCCTGCTCAACTTCTCCCTCCCGACAAAACCTGCGGTCAGCCGATGTTAGGCAACATTAACTGCCCATACCATTTCCATTTTCTAAAAGGAAGAGGTGGTGGTGGTGGTGGTGGTGGTGGTGTGTGTGTGTGTGTGTGTGTCTGCGTGTGTGTGTGTGAGGGGTGGGGCGGGGGGCCGGGAGTGTCCCGTGGTGGGTCTGGAGATATAGTACTACCGTGGGGGCTCAGGCGAGGAGAGCAACTGTGCATAAGCCATTGCTATGTACCTTTCATCTTGGAGGAGATTTGGAGAGGTTTCAGACCACAGAGACTTCTTAATTCTCACTAATTCATTTGCGTTCCAGATTCACTGGGCCTGGGATAACCTGAGAATGATAATGAACTCGCAAGGGGAGTGCATGGTCCCTTGCCTTTGAATGTGCTCAGAATAGATTCAGATAATCTTTCCTTGTGAATCTTTCTGGAGGAGAAGAATCCTATTAAGAGTGATTGCTTGTCATGAGATGTCCTCCAAGTTGGGTAGTTTTAACTTGTGGGCACACATACCCAGCTGCTGTCAGAGGACGTAACCTTACCACAGTGGTTCTTTCAAACCACAAAAATGCAATATGGATGCAACTGAAAAAAAACAGAAAAAAAAAAAAAAAAAACAGATCCGTGCAAGTTTTCGATTTCAAAATCATACTTTATAATGAATATTTATTTGCAAGCTGCATGAATCCTCAATCAATAAATTCTACCCACCAGCTTATATAAAAAGTGTTTTTTTTTTCCTCCTTGGAAATCAAGCTTCATCCAAACAATATATTATCATTACAAATGAGGGAGCAGGCTATTTACATTTATGGATTAAAATGCCACATTTTCAGTACCATACTCAAGCAAGCAGACCTACGTGTTTACATCCTAAAGGCAAGCAAGCAACGTTTTCTGTTCAAAAATTGTGATCATTATTTCTATACTTTTTATCAACATTCAGTATCGAGATATGTTTACAGCTACAGTTCTATTAATAGTTTAAAGAAAATGCTTTAAAAGTAAGACATATTGTTGCTACTGCACTCTCGACATTTACAAGCAAACCGTGTTTGTCCTTTGCTGTCAGATCGTGACTGAAATTTCGACAGAAGGAATTTTCCATATGCTTCTTTATAGCGGGCTCACAATGAATGGAGAGATTTTCAAGAGATTTATAGGTCTGTGGAGTTCTAAGGGATAGATTGCAAACTCTTGTGAGAAAAGGGAGGGAAAGCTGTCTTACTTCAGGGCTGGTCTCATCTTTGGTCAAACAGAAGTGAGCTTAATTTGTGGGTCTGCCTGGGGAATTTCAAAGGAAAAAAGCTTTGAGTGACGCCAAGCTTGAGCTCCCTGATGTTAGTGAGATGAATGAAAGCAGGGGTCTATAGGCTACAGGCCTTCTCACACTCCCACATTAACAGAGGTCTTTCAAGTTCTCATCAGGATAATTGTATAGGATGCAGTAAAAATGCGAGACAGTGTTTAGAGAAGCCAGGCAGCACTTGTCATCAGTCTGATTAAGATACATTTACTTACGTGATAATATGTACCCATGTTATAGTAATTGTAAAGTAATAACAAGTAATAATAATAAGTGGTTATAGATGGAGGGAAAATCACTTTTAAACCAACTATTATTAAGTATACAGCTGTATTGTCTCATTATTTCTCTACGAAAATATTGTCCTCTTATTTAGGATTTCTAAGCAGAACACAAAAATTCGATGAAGAATGTAAAAAATGTAGTTGTATGGAGCTATAAAGACATTATAAGTGTTTATTGATGTATAGTATTTGTCAGCAAATAAAATACGTATTGTGTGAGGACATACATCCATTGACATATATTTGTTTATAGCCCAGTCTCTACTTACGGGTGCCCACAGGAGTTATAGTTGTTGACAAATACATGAATAAGTATACATATAAGTATACATATCTACTTACAACTGCATTATAGTGTGTTATAAAACACTTGTTGTTCAAATGTTTACACACAGCTTATGGGTGCTAAATAGGGGGATTAAAACTAAAGTGTTGCCCCAGAGCAATTTTAATTAGTCTATACTTGTCTACTCATTGTACAGAACATGCAGTATTTACACACAGTACTAAGCTATAATATCTAGTGGTCAAAATAAAGGACACTTTTTTTCCTAGCAGGTTCCTATTGCAGAAAATACAAGAATTCATTCTCAGCCTCTTGGTGTTTTTCAACAGAAGACTTACTGTGCTATTGTATGGAACTGGCTGGCCTTGATGGAATGACCTAACATTTTGACAGGACAAAATATAAAGCTGCTCTTTATTCTGTGGACAATTCAGCAGATGCAGGCATGGGAATGGCTTTAATCAATAGAAATGTGGGTGTACTGTGTGATTTATTCCAGGCTTTGCTTTATGTACAAAGAAATCTCGGACATTGCTAAGAGTCCAAGCATAATGGGGCCCACTCAATTTTCCCTGAAAGCTTGTGTTGTGATGGTTGTTGCTGTGAGTATTTACAAGTGCTATCTGATCAGCCTCAGAGGCTTCCCAACGAGACAGATGATTAGGTGCGGCAAACAAGCCTCATCACCGGCTAAAATTGATGACTCAATACTGGATGACAGACAACTCTATTTGTATCAAGATAAGGCGCTGACAGTTGTGTATCAATCAAAATTGAGTTATTATTGAGCATAAAGGAAGCCATTTGTAATATCATTAAATCCAGATATGCCTCTCTTCACATCTGGCAGGCAGCCATGCGTGTGGGGGGGGGTTAAGGGACAGAAAGAGAGAGGCAATGCAAGAAAAAAACACTCGGGGCAATCATTCCTGGCAGTGTGCTGGCAGCTGCAGTGTTTTTTTGTAATTTCAATATGTTTCTCTAGACCGAGAGCTTGGGTGCAATAACAGCTTACAGATTGCTTATGTCATCAAATTTTGACAAACATCTCAATTGGTTTTGACCTTCATCTTTAGCCATCTGTTTTCCACTCTTTCTTCTCCTCCTCCTCTCCCTCTCAGTCTATATATTTTCACCTGACAGTATTTGTGTACCTTAAATAGGTTATTCTCCAAAGCCTGTGTTGAATTATTGTAGACAACAGCAATTTATAGTTATTAGAGCAGGCTACACTTATTTGCTAGTATCTTTATTGGTTTCAAAGTCTTACACTGACATATTAAATGTTTTTAAGTTGATATGGCAAACTTTTTTAGCTTACAGTTGCCCATCTGCACGTCCTGCAAATACAGAGCAACATTAGCATTCATTTGACGGCGTGTTCTGGTCACCTGATGAATGTTATTTCAAAATTAACTCTCCTTTTAGCTCTGTTTTTGGTCTCCACCAGCTCCTGAGGGAAATGTCTGCCTACTAAATGTTCCACCTTATTCACCAGCTAGCCGTTAACTTTGATGTTTGGTGCGACGCAAGTGGCGTACTCTCAGTTTGTAGAAAGTATTATCCTGCAGCTAATGTCATCTGCGACAACACGAGAGCAGTGATTGTGAACCAAAACAGGTAAGCTGGAAATCAAAAACAATGAGCTCGGAGATGCTAACATCTCTGTAAAGCTGATGACGACTGCAGAGTCAGGTGTTAATTCTGTTAATTCTAGGAGCGAGCCCTTTCACGCTCAAGTAGCCATGTGATTCTTTGTTAACATAAAAATATTGATTATATAGCAGCTTTAATAACATGCCTGTGAGATCCATTTTAAAGGTGTCACTCAAATTAATCACTTCTCAGCATCTGTCCTCTTGTTAGCTGCTGTTGCATTACATTAATCATGCATATTCCTGTTGGTCTAGTTTTATTCTGATGTGAAAAATCAATCTACACCCTCATGGATCACAAGTGTAATTGTTATGGTTAGGCAGGTTCCTCTTCCCTTTTCCTCTGTTTTCCCCCTCCCTGGTGTGTCGTGTTTGTTCCCAGTTTGTCTCTCTTTTGTGTGTATATGTGTGTGTGTGTGTGTGTGTGTGTGTGTGTGTGTGTGTGTGTGTGTGTGTGAGAGTGCGTGTGTCCTACTGGGCGTGGATTCCTGGTCTCTGTTCCCGCCAACTCGACTCTCACACCTGCTGCTCATCATCTCATCAACTCCATCAAGCCTCTCCTGTATTTTAAGCCTGGTGCTGCTCTGCAGTCATCACCAGGTCTGCGTCTGCCCATAACTCTCTGGAAGCTCTGCTGCTTCCCCTCGCCCAGCTCCGCTCCCCTTTGTCTCACCAGAATCAGACCGCCACCAGCTCCTGCTCTCCAGCCGTGGCTTTGCCTCACCTGCCTCGTACTGTCTGTCTCAACGCATGACAACTCCAACCTGCAAACCCTCGCCATCTGATCGCGCCTCATGCAAAATCCACCTCTGCTCCAGCTCCTACTCTGGCCAGACTTGCC
>NW_019524832.1:352924-380190 GCF_002814215.2 Seriola lalandi dorsalis | reverse complement strand
CAATCACCACAAGCTCAACTTTATCTCTGCTTCAACAGACCTGCCACAACTCTTCAGCTTAAGTGAAAATAAAAACTACTTTTTAACTATGCCTTGTCTTATTGCCTGTGTTCTGCCTTTTTGAGTCCTAAAACTAGAACTGAGCATAACAGCTATAGAAACCTCTTAAATACTCTACTGACAACGTGGCATTAAGAAGTATCTTGTTCCGTGAGCTGGTGATCAGACTAAACAACACACTGCGTATAATATAGTCCCTCCACAGTTTGACATTTCCCTCTGATTTTCATATCTTTGCTTGAAATGACAGTCTATGTAACATGTGGAGGCCTTAAAAATGCCATGGCTGATATGAAATCAATTTGCATTTCCCCGGTGTCTGGATAACATGGCCCTGTCAGAGGACCCTGCAGATCTGCTGGAGATAATGACGTTATAGAGGGCGGCTTGAACAGTGGAAAGGATGAAATTGAAAGAGTGACGTTCTGTGTTTCCCATGATTGCCTTGACTGGAGGATGTGCGGCTATCGGACATGCACTCCACTGTCTTTGCTCCCCATTAGCTCCACTTGTTCCCCACCAGGGGTTAAGGCGGACTAAAGAGATCCACCAGTCAACTTTTAAGTAAAGAAATTGTAAAACTGTGAAAATGCTAATTAATTCCACCCTATTGGTCACCTCATTGAAGTGTTCAAATTTGTGGTGACCAGCAGCACATAAAAGCTCCAAATATTACAATTAGTTGGAGATTTCATAACAGTAATTAAGATGGTAAGAAAAGAAATGATCAGACTTTTAGGTCACTTGTGATGTTACGTCTCAATTTAGAGACATTAATTAATACAATTAATACATTAATTGACTATTCAACACCTTAAAAGAAAGAGAATTTATGCCAATTTAAGTGTGATATCATTATTATTTAATGTATAAAAGACGGACAAAAAAAAAAAAAACCCCTCCCTATTGACTGCCATCCCATTGACTTAATATTGCAGCACTGGCCCTGCTGTTACAGGAATACTCAGTGATCCCATCATTTTCCAAAGGAGATCACACAGTAATGGTAACTATACCACTTTGGCCACTTTGCGAAAATGTGACATGGAATTATCTGAATCGTGGAGATCACACACACGAGTGTACTGCATTTGTAAAGCCATATTACAGTGCACAACCCAGAATTTGTTATAAACATAGGAAGTGGATAGTTGACGGCACTGACCTGGCGACATTTAGACGTGATCACACTGTTGCAGGGGGCCAGCTTGTTATTGAGCCCAGTGTATGCTGAGAGAGAGGAGACATCTCTCCTGCTGCCGCAACACTATTAAACACTGCTATAAACTACAGGTGATTCCAGCACATATTTCCTCACTTTGGTGGTTGCATCTGAAAATGTTGACCTCTACACTCGGAGTCAGGCGGCTTGTTCTCTCTGTGACGGCTGAAGAGAGAGAAAGTTGGGAATGTCTCGGGTGCTGTCTGTGAATTTCTTGTGGTCACTGATGAGTTGAACGGCAAAGTCGTCAGATTTCCTCTCAAGTTTATCGGAGCTAGGTGCGTTCCATATATGTATGTGGTCGAATGTGAAAATGACCGCCACTTTTATAACAACAATGTGAATCTAAAAGGAACATGAATGTGAGACTAAGAAAAAACATTTAAACATAAAATGTTTGGTGAGTTTATAAAATATGATGCATTTTTTACATTCAAACTACCAAAGTTGTTTCAATTTGCTTCGCTTTGATAATGTTAAAATGCTACTTATACATTAATGAATCTATAATAACACTGGAATAACATACAGTATATATCGAACACATGATACATACAATATACCAACACTCATTGTTGGTGCTATTTTGCAAGAGTAGCCTACTTTTATTTTTAAAACCTTAATTATAGATAAATACTGTATTTCGATATTGTAAAATATCTCTGTTATACTATATATTGTAAATAGAAACATTTACATAATAGTACCTGTAGTATGAAGATACTTTCACCATTAACCATCATAAAATCAATTGAGCTGAGGCATAAAATGGTGTGACTGGGATGGATTAGCTGACTACATAGAACAGACAGACACATGTAGCTGCAGCTTCAGATACAGATTGTAGCTCACGCTTTAGGAACAATGGGAACAGCACTGCAGGGGTTTCAAATGCTGGTTAATAATATGTGCTGGAGAAAGTTCTTAAAACAACAGAAGAATATTTTTAAACCTTATTCTCTCTCCAATAATATTCCTGCATTGTGCTAGAGAAGTGATAATGGTTCTCGTGATTACTGTAAATTTTGAATGTCTCTAAAAGTATTCATTCATCTTAGTTAAAAATTTGATAGAAAAAACACTGGAAATCATGCTTAAGAGATCCACATGCTAATTATATTCATGGGTCACAGTTTGACTTGCGAATATGTTTTTTTTTTTCTTTGTTTCCATACATCTCATTATTTTCTAGATCAAGATAAAATTGCTTTGAATGCCTGGGGATTAACAAGGTCATCATAAGTATCTAAGACTATATGGTGGGTTTGATATTGCAGAGGGATCTGTAAAGTACAAAATGTGCTGTTTTCCATGTTATTACAATAAATAAACATAGTGCACTCTGTTTACACAGGTGGTCTATTGGGTCTAATGTCCACCTCTGGCAAGCTGTCATGTGTATTTGAAATACACTGTAGTACACTGGGATGTCCCATGTATAATAAGAGCTATACTTACAATATATGACAGAGACTGGCTGATAATGAGACATCCTGGCTCTAATCGACCTTATGAAAGTCTGAAGAGGAGCAGAAATGTGTCTTCTGCACCAATAACAATTTTCAATTAATAAAAACATAATTTTGTCCAGTCCCCTAGGATGGGGATAAGTCGAGGGCCTTCCCTCACATAGTGTGAACAAACCTTTAAGCTCTGGAAGCTGTGTGAATGTGTGAATGTGTGACTGCGTGAGCGAGACACACTCAGACATTCTATCTCAGTTGTGCCCAGACACGCGCACACAAACGCACACGTACACACACACACACACACACACACACACACACGCACGCACGCGCACACGCGCACACACACACACACACACACACACGGCAAGGAATTATACTTGTCTGTATGGTTTGTTAGCACTCAAGAGATAAAACTTTACATGTTGCTCCCAATTAGCACAGCAGTGACCGTGCACCGTCTCCTGTGCTCAGCTTCTCTTCTGAAGAGGGGCTATTTATGTGAAGACTCATGAGAATGTGAGAATTGAGGCGAGAGAGAGGAGATATGGACTGTGTGAGATAGTGAGTGTGTGTGTGTGTGTGTGTGTGTGTGTGTGTGTGTGTGTGTGTTATGAGGGAAAGAGGGTGAGAGAGAGGGAGTGAAAGAAAGAGATAGAGAGAAAAGGAGAATTGAAATGGCTTAAGCATTCATTTTGAGAAGAGAGACAGGTCCTATTAACATTTAACAGCATTTGTGCAACTTGGTGCCGAGGTTATGATGCAAATGAGGAGGAATTAAAACTGGCCAGAGGTTTGTCATTGATGGATTGCAGTCTGGCAGTGCTCACACTTCCTAGTGTCCATCAGAAGCGATTACTGTGTAATTAAACCTTATTTCTGGACTCTCTAGTGCATAATTACTTTGTGAATGTAACCATCATCTAAAAGCTACAAAAATGCTTTACCATTTAGTCTAGCAGTCAGTTCCATGGGCTTGTGTCAGATATAGCCATCAGACAGAGCAAAAGAACTGTCACTTTTAATAAGAGGCAAAAAATTAAATGAAACAGTATGCTTATTACAGAAAAATTAGGCTTTCAAGAGTTCTTTCTGTTATTTGCATAATTTATCCCCCACCCCACCACCCCCACACATAGACACACACACACACACACACACACACACACACACACATACACACACACACACACGCACACACACACAGACGCCGCAAGCTTTAGGCAATTTCCCTCACATTTAAATAGATTGCACATTTAAGGCTACTTAAGGAAAATTATCACTTTGCATATTTTAATTGTTATGAAGGAAGTGATTTGAGAGAGGTCCGTGGCTCATCCTCTTGAGCCATGTGGTTGCGGAGCTGTCTGATTCGACTGCTCAGCGCTGCAGCTCCACAGATAACCTCCGAGTTCACACACATCCACTCCAGTTTCATCAGAATGCAAATGAAGCACAGAACACTGGGACAAGTGGATCTTTGATATTTACAAAATAGCCACTAATAAGTTGAGTGTAATTTGTTTGACTCAACTTTATTTTTCTCTTATCAGTCCTGATTGTTTTTTTTTTGTTGTTTTTTTTTTCTCCCGGTCAAATGGCTCTTGTTTAAAAATTCAGTGGAAAGAAACAAAGAGCCTGTTTGCTGCTAGAATTTCAGAGACAGCAGGAGACAGCAGGGTGGAGAAAAGGATGTGTACTGTACACATCTACAGTATATCGACACAGACATAGATAGATATACACTGGCTCTCTCTTATGACAGACATGCTGCTGTGGCACAAGCCCAAGACAGACACTGTGAAGTGGTAAACATGAAAACAAAGCATGCACACGCACATGCAGTTAGTGTTTTGATCTGTTTATCAAACAACCCACACCAGTCACATTTTACGCTGTGAAAGGGACAGCCTGCTAAAGAAACAATATTAAGGAGAAGCACGGCTGTAGAGACTCAGTTTAAGGGCGCACTGGGTGGTGGCTACAACTTACTGTGGAAAATGGATTCAATTGTCATCACAGATATATAAATTGTTTATATACTTACCTCCTTGTAGCGTCTGGATCTAGCATTCAGCAGTTTGTCAGATTGGTTTAAGTTTAGTAAATAATAATGCACACAAAGAGCCTGAAAAGCGACAATTGATTCATGCGTTTATGAGTTTTTCTTAAAGTTAATAGAACACAGCATGTTCACACAGACACAGGCTTCATTTCTTCTGCTTTGTTGTTTAACACAAGGCTAAAATAATAATATGGATGTGGTTACAGCTGCAGTGGTGGAGTAAAACAGGGTTAGAGTTTTTTTTTTTTCTTGTATCAGAAATGTTAAAATAGTCTTTTTATAACTTTTTGTTTTTAATTAAAAGATGAATTGTTTAGAATGAACTTGACTAAATTACACTTCTCTTCCTGGAGACATCATCTGTCAGGTAATGTGCTTCAGCATAATACCCATACTGAATAAGACCATTTTTCTAGTGAACAATTCCATCCTCCAAGGACAGTTCTCCATGGGAGAGTGCAGTGTTTTTAAGTGTTGGTGTTCTCGCCTTGACATGCTTATCAGTGCTTATGAGAGAGAGTATTCAGACACACACAATGCGCTGATATAAGAAATTACCTTTTTCACACCCCTTAGCTTTTGTGAATTGGTTAATTTTACTCCACAACATGTACAACTCATGTACAAGTCTTTATTTAGAAAGACTTCATAGAAATGAGCGCTTTGTTTTGTTTAAAATTCGCAGTGCAAAGAATGGATATTTCCCCTCAGCTATTGGCATAAATAACATAATACATGTACAAAATGTATTCCTTTTTTTTTTTTTAAAGTGTGACACCAGTGTTATTCACCTCATGTTTACAGTCGTGAACTAATAGAAATATGTTAGATTTGAGGATAAACTGCACCCACTACATCTGATATTGACATATTTGCAGGATAGAAAAAAAGAGAATTGTCAACACTGATACAATGTGCAGTGTCTCTTCTCATGAATATTAATTGCACATAAACTTCCCACGCATATACTACTTAATGATACCATGAAAGAGGATTTTTTTCAAGCATAGCTGTTCATTTTCTAACAAAAAGCAGCCAGTAAGGATTTATAAAATATTATGGATCATAAGAGGTATATAGTGGGAGGAGTGCAATAAAAAAGTAAGCCTTTAATTCAGCCTCTGTAAACTGCTGAAAACTCAATTACCATTCCTGTGTTTTTGCTAAACACCAGTGAAATAGAGAAATTCTGATTTAAGTTGTCACATATTGAACATTGTTTTGCACAAGAAATAGCTCAGAATGGAAATAGCACAGGCTTAAATCAATCACACCAACGCAAATTTAATCAAGTAAAGGTACAAAATGCATCCAGTTTTCAGGAAAAAAAGGAAAACATCTTTATTCAGTATTTCAATAACCTTTATGTACCTTGAAATTAAAATACATTTAAATCGACTGTACTGTAAGTATGGCAATACATACACACATAAACATGTATGTGGTGCATTTTCGTATGTATGCTGTATATCATTAGCAAATGTACAATACATACAGCTATGTGCAAGTTTATTCTCTGTACATGTATATGAAAAGTGAAAAATCAAATTCTTCATATCATAATGTTACCCCCTCATACTTGCATGTAGAATTGCAAGTGCACATACATACACATTAACATGCGCACTACAACAATTCACAAAAGATTAAAGCAATTTGTTACTTTTCAGGAAATGAATTTGCATTGGAGACCTTGTAGAAGACCTACACAGTCCACAACAATTCGATGAAAAGGTGGAATTGTAAATAAACTGTATGCCAGTATGTGCAGGTTAACTTCATGTTTGCCCTCAAGGTGCCTCATTTTTTTTCTTTGACTTGTACTTGACAGTGTAAAGACAGTCTTTTTGAGGTAGACTGCTCAGATTCAAGGGCAAGCTTTTATTTATTCACTTTTTTTTTTTTTTTAACTTTTTTTAACCTTTTTTTTTTTATTGTTGTTGTTTTAACTTTTTATCCACAAATGTAATGACATTCAAAATGACAGGACATAAGTACTACATGTACAATATGTAGTAATGAGGTAGAAATGGTTATAAAGAATGCCAGACTATAAAACTACATAAGGATGGAATCAAAAGCTTAAGCAGTTTCTCAACAAATGTAATTACAGGAATACTGACAGATTCTGAAAAAAAAAGCGATTCAAGTGACTGAGTCAGCATCACTGTGAGACTCGATGTGCTTATCAAAGGTTCTGCTCAAGTGTTGTTTGTGACTGTAGGCCCTTTCATCACATCACCCTCAATAATGAATGACTATTTTTAATGATAACATCTACAGCACGTTAAATATACACACAAGTGTAGAATAGTTTTCCTCATGTCAGATCTTGCTGTAAGTCTTTTTACTGTGTAGCTCGGATGAAAATGAAAAAACATACAAATTTACAGTAACTTTTCATCCATGTGCCTTGTGTTACACTGTGCTCTGTTTCACTGTTTGGGAGACAGTAAAAAAAAAAAAAAAAAAGAAAAAAAAAAAAAGAAGAAGCAAATATGTGACAAGATCTATTATTGTCTAAGTGATTATAAGTAGTACTTAATGCGAGTGGAACATTTCTGCCTTTTTAACACACATTTCTCTCTAAGTTCATGAACAGTCGACCTCTTAAACTTGTGAGATTTGTGCTTGTTAATGGCACTTAGGGCTTCTTATCGTCTTGTCAAAAACCTAGCCATGAATAAAATGACTTCTTAAAATTAGTAATCACGGACACAGAAACAATTATATTCCAGTGTGACAATACGTCTGTGTGGTAGGTGACATTTTCTGCTGATATCTGTGTTGCATTTTATTCTAAGATAAACAAATTAGTCATGTGTCTACGAGTACTCCAGGCAGAGGTGAATGACTGTTCATTAACTCAGAGAGGGTAAAAAAGTACTGATGTTTAACAAAACTCACGTCTCCTGAAAATATCTGACATACTGTGATACGATAACTTGACACTGCCCAGTGAGAGTGCTCTAAAATTTCCAATTAAAAATATCCACAGTTTACATTGTGGCATTAAAGACAGTGAAATTCATAACGCCGTCAAAAGAAAGATGATTTGCTTTGGCTTCAAGGGAAAAAAAAGAAAAGAAAAATCTATTAATAAACACATCAAAGTGCAATAATTAATGACATAATATTTAAGGGGAGCGCTGCAGTTTTTAAGTTTTCTGCTCATTTCCTTCATATCATCCAGTGAAAACAGTAAAATCAGTTTTTAAAAAATGCGTTTCACATGAATATTAGTCTAATTTTATGTAACTACATGTTTTTTTGATTATACTTGACACAACAGAAAAACAATTCTTAAAAGCAAACACACATATTAACACTGTTGTCTATTCAGTTACATGTACAACACATCAACAAAATGTCTCGTGTGGTGAATGTTTTCTAACTGAACAAATGAAATGATGATGCTCCTAGGTAAATCAAATGGTGTGGGGTTGGGTTACTACTTTACCCATGAATGTAAGTTTGTGCGCATTCACTGAAAACGCCATCCATCTTATGACTGCAGTTAACATCTATAAATATATAACACAGATAGTGTGAAACCACAACAAGATATTACTGTTGGCAAGCTTGCTAGCTTTCCTTGCTGCTGAGAAGTGTTTTCTGTTATTGTCTTGGATGAAAACATCCTGATTCAGGTCTGGAGGAGTTAATGATTCCAAAGCAGGTGGCAGTGAATCAATACGCACACTGTCTAAAAAAAAAGAAGAAGAAGAAGAAAAAAGAAACAGGATAAACATGTGCAATAGATAACAAACATGAGGGGACCTCCTATGAAAAGAAACACAAGGTCCTTTAATACCTCTGCAGTATTATACACATACAGTGCTTTCTACTTTAGTGGCATTTTTCAATGTGCAAGTGCTTTGCTTTCCTTACTGCTCAGAGGACATAATACATTCAATACTTTTACTTGCCAATTCAGCTGTCAGACCTGCTTTTTTCATTGTTAGAAATGCTGCATGGAAATGTACTGATTAATGGCAGCCAATAGTGATTAATAACACGGTAACAGTTTAAACGTGACGATGACAAACGGTAAAATAACAGTTGCATTTTGTGCACAGATCTTGTGAGACGAGCCTTTAAGACATGTTCTTAAAAAGGAATGCCACTCAATTCATGAATGTTACAGTTATGGCCTACAAAGGTCAAACCAATTTTTCCGTATACCTCATGTTAAACTAATGTAATTGGCCAGAAAATATGTACATAACATCATTGTGGATGCTTTCACTTTTAAATTCTCTAGTTGACATCACAGATTCAGGGGCAAAAGAAGTTATAGCAACATTATCCACTGGCGGATGTTAGCTAACACAGACCAAATTGTCCTAAGGCAAAGGCATAGTGTATACCAAACCTGACATTCAGTGGTATTCCCCTTTAAGTGCATTATGTGGTGAGAAACAGGGTTCTTGGGAGTTATCAAAATGTAAAGCTAATAGATTTTGCAAACAGCACAACACTGTTTCTCTCAAAAGGTTTCCGCATCAAACAAGCAGAATAGGTGCTGACATTTTGCTGTCTTCATGAATTTGCCTTTCAGAGATAACGAACAAACTGAGGTAGAAAGGAACTTAGGCTATACATAATCCTTAGGTCTTATTAATGATAAAACAGCAGCAGGATGGAATGAAACAGCTCAGGGCAGTTGTCTTCCTCAACCCCAAGATATTTGTCTGCACTTCTCAAATCTCTCTCCGCTCTGCGTCACCACAAGCTGAACAGTTGTGTCTGCAAACAGCGAACTAAAGAACAGGATCATTGTAAATGATGGAAATGAAGATTTTTACCCAACAGGAAATAAAAACTGTGTTCCAAACAGAAATGGCCTCAAGGCTACAACTGACACTTACATTATGGTTCTGATTCTTTTCAAAGGCAAATCTCCAATCGTACTACAACTTTCTATTTCAAACAAATCCAAATGTAAAGAACCCCCCAAAAATAACTTTTTTTTTGTCTCTTGCAAATAAACCACAATTACTCTCATACATTCATTGTAGGAACCTTCTAGTTTCATTTTGAGCTTTTTGAGGTATTATATAGCCTTTCATGGTTTGATGATGGAATTTCAAATGCAAGCCAAATGCTCTTGTAGTGTGTAGTGCTTCGACACAAGCTTATGAGGTACGATACATGTCATTATCACTTTCCTGAGTTTTCAAATAGAGAACATCGAAAGAAAAAAAATGGTAGAATTTTACATTTATGCGAAACACTGTGAATTACTACTGTAACAATATTTTAACAGCAATTACATAGTAATTTATTGTTTAAATTGAAGTCACATTGTAAAATAATATATATATTTTTTTTATTTCATCGATAGTGGAGAGGCTAGTTAAGCAAACCAAATTCACCTCAAGTTTGCCAGAAAACAAATCACGTAATCTAGCAAACAAGTTCAATGTCAGTGTTATTGTAATTAAATGATTTACACATACATAAAACCTGTGTAAGGTAATGAAGCCCAACTGAAATTATGCCAATAAATTTAAATTACCTCAAATTAACCACAACTGTTCACAGAGACCACGAAACCGACACAGCTGTAGAACACTGCTCAAATGGAAATGGAAAGTTTTTTGTCTCATTTTAAAGCTTTTTTATATCACCACATGTCACCAATGAAGATTGTGAGGCAAAAAAACCCCAAAAAACCCAACTTAAACAGCACCACCTCAGGCACTTGATAGCAACTAAATCTCAAGATCAGCAGAATAGTATATATATACATATATATATATATATATATACATATATATACATACATATATATACACACATATATGTACATACATATATATATATATATATATATATATATATATATATATGTATATATATACACACACACATATGTATATACAAAAAGAGGGGGCGTCTTCTACAAGTTGTTTGAACTTTAGTGAGTACATGGCTTCAGCCATATAAAACATTTAATTAATAGTTACCAATGTGTGATATCCAGACTGTCGTCATCTGTCTTTCAAGGACAATCCCTTTGCTGTGTATAACGTGTTCATTTCACCATTGTTTGATATTTTTCTTCTTCACTGAAGGCCAAATCATATTTGTATTTAATTACTGGGTTTAAAGAAATTGTGTTTGATGGATCTCTTTCATTGACTACAACCAAACATTTTATTCCACTCAGTGTACATGTCAAGTTCTTTTTGTGATATGCTAGGCTGAAATTTGCAGAACACATTGTCAAAGTCTTGGTAGGAGACCGGTCTCATCTGACTGGGATGGATACTTGACAAGTCAGTACCAGGAATGCCATGAAGAGGACCTACTACAGCCTCCTGACACAGCTGGGCCACGTCCAGTCCAGAAAAGCCCTCTGTCCTCTGAACCAGCAGTGACATCTCTTTGTCACTAAGACAGTAGTTGTTCTGTGAGAGCAGTTGGCTGATTATCTGGTGTCGTGCTGTCCCATCAGGCAAGGGGATGAGCAGTCGCTTGGTAAAGTACCTCCTTAGGGACTCTGGGATCTCTTCAGGCTTATTGGTGGAGCAGACCACGAGGACATGGTCCTCAGCAGAGGTCAGAATACTGTCAAGCTGCATGAGGAGCTCGGCCTTGAGGCGACTCACAGGGCTCTCCTCGCTGAGCTGGGCTGACAGCAGCAGGTCCACTTCGCTGATGAACACCACCGCCGGCTGGCGACACCGGGCCACCAGGAAAGAAGCCTGGATGATCTTGTCGCCTTCCCCCAGCCACTTCGTCACCAGACCTGAGCTGCTGAGTCGCAAGAAGGCAGCCCCCAGTTGGCTGGCCATGCAGCGTGCCAGCAGCGTTCTACCAGTTCCCTGAGGTCCAAATAAAAGGAGGCTTCGAGGTAATGTGGCAAGTCCACTAAACATGTCTGGCCTTAAAATGGGCCATAGTATCTCCTCTTTAATTGCTGCTTTGACCATTTCCAGACCTGCGATGTCACTCCAGTCCACCGGAGGGCCCTGCTGAAGGATTTCCGTGGTCACCATCTCCACCAGGTTGGAATCACTGTTCTTCAGTTGCTCCTCCGCAGCATGGATGGACGAGGTAGCCGTACCAAGGTCAGGCCCTGTTAGGGAGTGAGAGAGGTGCTGTCTGTGCTCTTCAGTTTGCTCACTCATGATGGGAGATCCAAACTTGCTGTAGGGCTCACTAGTTCTGAGATCACCCACAGAGCTTTTGGTTGATCCATAGGAGGGAGGAGTTAGTGCTCTGCCAGAGTGCATGTTAAATTTTCTTTGCTGATCAGAGGACATTGGCTGTTTGGTTGGTTTAAACGCTAAAGACGAAGCCTCTGCATTTCTCTCAAAGCCATTTCCCCTGTTTGAGTCTGAGACGCTGCTGTCTGTTATTCTGTACATCGGGCTCTGTGAAGAGCGCTGTTGGTTGTAGTTGAAATTACCATAGCTAGAGTCCATATCTCCATGTCCACTCATGTAGAAAGCTTTTCGTTTTAATGAGTTGGATGTGCTGCCATTCAAAGGTGTTGGTGCAATTGGCGTATGATTATGGGACTGGTAGGTGTAGCCAGGCAGTGTGGAGGGAGGGATTGGTGTAGGAGCTGCAATACCGGACGGCAGATAAGCTGAAGGAGGGGGTGCTCCCCCAGGGCTGTAACCTGGGCCAACAGCAGTCTGAGAAGGATACCCTGTTGGAGGATAATTGTAGTTTGGAAGGTTTGGAGACCCGGTGTTGTAGCTCGGCACTAAGGTAGGAGGAGGAGGTGGGGGTGGCGGTTGTAAGAGCCCAGCACTGTGCAAAGGAGATGGATGTGGGGAGGGGAGGGCTGGGGTATTCTGGCTGCTGTAGCTAGAATGTAGGTAGGAGGCGTTGTAGCTGGCAGTATATTCCTGAGAGGGGAGGCCCGAGTGGAGAGTAGTGGCTGTGTGGCTCCCACAGTTACTGCTGGAATAGCTAGGCTCAGACAAGCTGCTGGCCACCCCCGGGGAGCTGCCTATGCTAGCGGACACATCTGTAGGGGGTAGGGCAGCTGTCATTCCAGCTTTGCTCACAGATATAACATCTGGAGCACAGTTCATTGGGTAAATCCCCTCCTGCCAGGACTCATTCTCTGACTTTCGTCCATTCATGAGTCCAGTGCTGCTATCAGAGTAGGAACACAGCAGGGCTCTTTCATTTGGGCCCTCTAGGATCCCAGAGTACTTCTCTGCATATTTCTTTAACAGATTGGAAGCAGTCAGTGCAGAGATGTCATCGTTTGCCCACGCATACTGGTACGTTCGCTGTAAGTGCCCGCGGTAGGCTTCTACTTTGTGTGCTGGCGAGCGGGTAGTAGATGAGATGTCAAAGTGTTGCTCTGCCCATTGTGTGTGCTCTGGGGTCCACTGCATCTTTAGACCTAGATTTTCCGCATAAGGGAGAAATATGTCAAAATAAGCAATAAATTATAACTAATAATCATTCAAGCATTAAAAATATATATTCTGATATTTCTAAATTCTACAATGTTCAAATAGAAAATAATTCAAACACTGATAAATGGTTCATTATGCAAGAATTGCTTGTTTTTTTGTAATTGCTTAGGTGAGGAAAAGGTGGGAAAATATAAAGAAAAAATATTCTGATATAAAAAAAAAACCAAAACAACAGTTTTTCACATTTTCTTCCAGAAAATGTGTTTTAATACA
The DNA here is from genome assembly GCF_002814215.2 of Seriola lalandi dorsalis. Lineage (NCBI taxonomy): Eukaryota > Metazoa > Chordata > Actinopteri > Carangiformes > Carangidae > Seriola > Seriola lalandi. The sequence continues at coordinate 366,711 of NW_019524832.1, read as the reverse complement.
ACTTGCACCATAATGCCCACATGTCTCCTATAAGACAAACAGACAACACCAACTGAACACACATCATGGTCAGGATGAGGATGTGGGATCTAACACCTGGTTAGCGTGGTATAATCCACCCAACACAGAGCAGAATGACACCGACATTGCGGGTCAGTCTATAATCCAACTCTCATCTGAGGCATTCTGAGACAGTTTCAAATCTGCTTGGAGGAGAGCAGCAAAGCAATCTTCCTTGGCAGCGCTCTGTTGCTTTCATCACACAAACCCCTCAGCCCAGCATGAATTACATCCACATCCAGTCTGCCTACTGCTTCCTAGTCCACAGAGTGAGGGAGGAGAGAAAAAAAACAAAAACACGCTTCACTTGTCTTTTTCTCCGCAGCCTCTCTATATGGCCTTAAGGGTGTGAATGACATAAATAATCATGTTAAATCCTAAAGTCAATCTGCAAATAAAAGTTTTTACACATGCTGTCATCTTTTACTCTGTTTGGGATTATCAGAGGATGTACTATACCCCCAAAGAATGTAGACTATTAGAGAGATTATGGCTCAAAACAATCAGAGATAGTGTGCTGAGCCTCACACATCTTACATCAACACTAATCTCACCAAAAGCTACAAGATGATACGAGAGCAGATGTATTTAACCAAGCCTTCCCTGGCTGTTACAATGGCCCTTGCCTTTGCAAAGCACTGCTATACTTTAAATTTCAGTAGGTTAAATCCATATCACAGGATTTCGACAACAAACAGCGACTGTCCAGAGCCAAAGCAGATTCCCTTCTGACTCCCTCCTAGCTACTTCCCCACCCGCCACACTAGACACCAGGAGCTAATTAGCAGGATGATGCTGCACTAATTGTGTTAATTTACAAGGTTTTAGTCAAAGAGATCTATGCTATGGCTCACATGGTTGTCAACTATCCAAGCTAATGATTAAGAAAAAAAGCTATGAGGAAAAAAGCCAGAGCAGACAAATATGGTGGCCATACTGTGCTGGAGCACAGAGGCTCATTAACCTACAGAGAAAAAAAGCATGTAAACAAATTCTATCATCACAGTACAATTATGATTTCTACATTTAGAGTTATATCTTTCATATAAAAGAAAACCTTATTTATTTGAAATCTGGATGAACAAAAGAAAATGTAGGAGTTGACATTCTTGAGGATATCAAAGATAAGTCTCACTGACTAATGCTCTACATTCTCAAGTATTAGTCACCCACTATGTTCTAGGTCAGCAGCTGTTTTCTTAGGTGTGTAGGTGGGTGCAATGCAAAAGCAGAGGTTTTGAGTGGAAAATTATTTTTCCAGGAAAAGCCTTAAACATCCCCGCCCCACCGCCCCTCTTATTATTACTACACTAAAATACCTTTATACAAACTGTTGAATATGACTTTTTTTTTCCACATTATCCCTGAGAAAACTGTTATCTTTAAAACAAACAACACTGTATTCGGGCAACAGAAACTCGCAGTGCATTGTCTGGCAAAAAAAAAAAAAGAAGAAAAAAACTCACAGCATTTACTGACATTGCAGTGCGAGTATCAGGATAATGGTTTTTGTAAAATCATTCAGTAGAGTTCATTAACACTCAAGGCACACTTTGTCAATAACAAAATTGCACACAGCCTTTTGAGTGAGATTCCTCTATTACTGTTAATCCTCTCTGAACAATGTGCCACTTTGGACAATCAAAGAAGTGCTACTTGCAAAGTGTACTTGAGATTGCTGAGCACCAGGTATTTTATACAATGGAAACCATTCAAGATGATTATCTACATACAGTACAGTGCTTAAAACAGTCTGAGAAAAACCATGCTATTTCTGTAAGGAATTCCATTAATATATCACTTACTGACATAGAGAAATGCAGGGATACAAAGATTTTTGAACCATATTAAATGAACAAAAGCATTTTAGTATTGGATATAGTAATAACAACATAATGAAATAGTCTGCACAGTTTGTGTGTTTAAGTGTAAAATAATTTCCATATTTCTCTGGAAGAAGTGAAAGTTAAGACTATGTACCATTCTAGGCAAGAACATTAGCATAATGATCTTTTGTTTTTTACAATAAAACCTTGTCCTTTATTCCACCTGCATAGAAATTCAAATACAACGTGCATAGGTTCCTTTGTCTTTCTGTGAATTGGTACAATTACAGAGCGCTCTATTAGTGGAATGTTTTCAGATAGCCTTGGGGCTTGAGCTCAAATTCCACTCATCAGCCACCAACAAATAAGGCCTTTGTTAGACTCTTCTCTTGTTTGTCCATTCATAGATCTGAATAATCCTCTATGGTAAATTTAAGATGGTCAACATATAAGAAAATGAGCTTTTGTCCAAAATGTGTGTCTGTCTTACAGCTCGACTCAGATCTGAATGATCCTCTGTTAAATGTGAGGTTTATTAGTCCTGTACAAAAATCTATACAATCATCACTGTGATTAAAAGCGAAGTCCTGACAATTTATGTTATATATTGTGTATTTCATATACAATCTCAGACTCATTAAAGATAAGAAGACCAGGTGGAGCCGCAATGCATTTGACATGTGACGCCATGGTGTTATACTGCGCTATGGTGTTTAATTTCTGGTTCAGTGATCATCATCGATGAAACAGAGATGCTGACCTTTTTGGGAACTATTAATCTGGTAGCCTAGGCCGTTTTTAAGCAAACAAGAGTGGGCCTCCATTCTGTCCATCCAATTTCCCAGCGCGTAAATTGGACCGCCGCTTGCACAATTCTCTATTCATTACTGTGCTGCTGAAAGGAAGCACAGAGGTGGCAGAGCGGTTTTCTTTTCCTTTTTCTGTGTATGTGCATGAGTGTATGTGCGTGTGTAAGAGAGAGAGAGAGGGAGAGAGGGAGAGAGCAAAATGCCTTCCAGGAGGATTCCCAAGCATATAGAGCTGGACTTTCCTTCCTCTTTTTTTTTTGGTTTGGGGGGAGGGGAAGGTGGGAGGGTTGAGGGAGAGGGGGGAGGGAAGTGAAAGCTGTCGTAATTGAAACGTGGCCTAATCAGACTCATTACCATTTTTACCAATTTGCACCACCAAAGATGCCTATTAGGTAACTGTGTTTAATAAGCCACTCTTTAGAAAACTAACTGTAATGAGCTCTTTAAAGTCAGACTTGAGCGTGATTATGCACTGGAAGTGTTTTGCAGAGCCGAAGCAGACTGGTACATTTAGTCATGTACAATGTCATAATTAAGCTGCACAAACTCTGCACTTCACTCCACACAATAGTCCCAGCTGAGGCAGTAGACATGCTGAAAAGTATTTATAATTACTGATCATTACAACCCTGGGATTTTCATCGCCGGACGTAAACATAATTATGGGAGCTTTTGCTTTTATTCTGCACACACAGACCACTCTACTTGACAAGCGTGCAAATATTGCAGACAGACAGTAATTACGTTTATAAATAAAAACAAGCTCATATTCATATTCAAATTCACTGGAGAAATTCTAAGTAGGGGTGGAGCAAAACATTTTAATACAATGTGAAATGGTAATCGGTATGGCTACAGAGTCTCATTCATCTCACATATCAAGTTAAGACTATTTAAACTCAATTTAGAGCTCCATGTGGCAGTAATTCCAATCTTTAGACGGCAGGGTGCCATTTAACCCCTCATTTAGAAAAGATATGCCTTCCTCAGTCACTGTCTTTTCCAGGGCTACTGCCCATACATTTCACAGTCTGACCACCCATGGCAGCAAATTACTACATGTCTCCACACTATCAAAGTCCACCGATCCCAGTGGATCCCATTGCTAATCCAAATATAAAAGTCGGAAAATGACTGTACAAGCTCACACTTACAGTATGTTTATTGTAGTTAACCTGCCAGTCAGACAGACATCTTCCCGTGACAGAATGTCTCTTTGTAATTACAATATTGCAGAGGGAGTTAGACTGTACAGTCCATTATGACTGAGCTGTTAACACTTTGTAAATCATCTGAAAGTGTACCTATAAACTCATTTACCTGTGGTAGAATGTTTTAGATAAAACTCAGTAAAAAAACTAAGAGTCTGAGAAATATGCCACCAAACAACTTTAAATCACAACAAGTAAAACATTAATTAATGGTTATATTGATAAACAATGTATAATAGTAAAACTTTAAAAACATTAGATAAAATAGATAAGGTCTTTTGACTGAAAGCTTAGATAATTAATTTGGTGCAAAGGAGATAAGTGTGTGGATGTTAGCCCATTTAATAATATGAGGGTATTATCATAGTAATATTATTTGCGCATGTGTGTGTGTGGAGAGTTGTGGAACTGTATCTCAATCTCTACATGTGTGGTGGTGGAGGTGTGCAGGCATCTTTAAATGTGTAGTATGATTTGTGTATATGTAAATGCAACTATAAATGTGTATACACATCTATAAATGTGAGTAAGATTCCTGCAAAAGAATCTGAAAATATGTGCACTAAAAATGCCGGTTTATTACGAGCGAAGCTGTGAGTATGTAGCTTCAAGAGCTGGACATACAAAATAGAATTCTTCTTTTCCACCTTGTGTCTGCCTCTCAATCGTCTGCATTTTTGCATGTGACCTTTGCTACACACAAGCCATGCCTGAGATCTGCTAATGTGTGTGGCAATCTGTCCTTTCTCAGGGTTTACTTTGCCCTGAGCCCAGCCTCACAGGCTGACGCTGCCAGGCTGAGTACCGTTCACCTCGCATTCTGGCTCAGTAGCTAAACAGCCTACATACCACCCGGCTGAGGAAGCACGTAGTGATTTTAATCGTGTTACTACAGGGCAGTAGTGGTAGGGGTTTGCAGTTTTGCAGCAGCAAGACACTCTCAAGTGCTCATTGTAAGTACATATTCATGGACTGTAACCTGTAGGTGAGGCACAGCGCGACATGAGTGCAGGTATTTTGACACATCTTGACAGGTAAGCTATATGCAAAGAGTCTGCCAGAAATGTGAAGGTACAAGCGCCCTAACCAACCAGTAGGAACTGCTTAGTGCAGCTACGTCATCCCTCACTGGCTTCTTACCACACAAACCCTGCCCACTGTGTGTTTCTTAGAAACGTTTGGCCAAAATGGAGGCATCGCTACTTCTCATCAAACACTTCTCATACCACAAAAAGACAAGAAGTAACAAAATAGAGAATTACAAATACTGCAGTTACACAAGCCTGAAAACAAGGATAACATTTGATCCTGAGTCTTGAAGAAATTTAACATAATAACTTTGCTACTTACAGATAAAGTAAATAGTTGTTTTACCTCTATAAGGACAGCCCGACCGTGGGTTTGCTTGGACTAGTGTGAACAGTGTCCTGTTATTATCATACAGAATTGAGAAAGATGGTTTCTGCAGTTGTTTGGCAGTTCTACAATTGACTGAAAGAAATTATTTTGCCAGTTTAACTATATTGAAAAACTACTTAAGCCCACCAGCCTTCTCTGTAGCTGTATACCATGCTGGCAGGATAGAGGCTGCCTGGCACAAAGGCTTTACCCCTGAATGGAAATTTGAATCCTCATTATATAATACCTGTTTTAACTGGAGCTACAAGTAAATGCACTCTTGCAGCTTAAGTCATGTCTTGTGTTTTTGTTACACACAAGATGGTGGTTACAAAAAAAAAAAAAAAAACAGAAAAGCCTGGTCTTCTTACAGTCAGTCTAAAAACTCATTTACAGAGCAGCACATTATTCTAACAGCAGCTGAAAGAGTTTGTAAGAGAATAAAAATGTTTTCTGGCACAGAGCTGTTAATGATTTGAATAATTCATCTGAAATGTGATGAGAAGATGTAAATGTACCCACTCAGAAATAATTTCATAATTTTACTGTACAAATGCCCACTTTGGATCCGTCTTTAAAAGAGGTAGTATAAAACCTATGACTGTTGGAGAGTATCTGTGTAAATGTTTTGGTATTCAAAGTTATGATTAAAAAAAATAAGTACTGGGGAGAGCACAAAGAGTCAGTTCCACATGCAGCTCCAAATGCATCTTAACCTGCATCTGAAAATAGTCCCCAACAAATAAAAATGTAATCCTCTCTGAGAAATTATGTTAAAGACTACAGTGCCCATCTGTTGTTTTTAAAACATCCAATCAAATCTTTGTGTCCACTTAAAGATTTATATCTTCAGTAGATAACCAATGGGGCTTGGGGTATTTGCATGTACAACTGCTTTTTCTATGTATTTGAAAATATAATAAAGATTATAATAGAATTAAAAACAATCATTAGAATAATAAATGTGTTACTTGTGAACAAATTAACAACACGATTATTTGCTGCGTGACAACCAAACCTTACATATAGCAGAATAAGCATGTTCATATTCATCCATATCTCATTGGCTAAATTCACTTACTAAACTACAGTGATTCTGACTGAATTCACACAGATGTTGAAAACTTCAATTTTACAAGATAATGCCTTCTTTGCTGCATATCCTGGATATTCTGAAGTCCTCTGGGTCTTTGGTCTGAGCTAATGGTAAACTATATTGGCTAGAGGGGAACATATATTTCTCATTTTCCCCTGTAATACCGTAAATCGTGAGGTTGAGAGATTCTCTGAGCTGTCATTTCTCTGTCTCAGTGATGCTCATTAAACCATGACTCTTCAGGCCAAGAGGCCCCCGAGGCTACATCTTCCATTACTACCATAAGTATAGCTAAATCCACACACATGCTAAACTAACAGCACTCAAACACACAAGTAGAACTTGCACATTGAATAAAACTAAGACAATTATAGGAGGCAGGCTTCAGCCTGCTCTGTAGTGCATAATACTGATGAATACTCGAATGGCCTGTTAGTTAAAAGAACACAGTCGTTGAACTCAAGCACTTGGTGAAACTTGTTTAACCATAGAGCACATGTACAGTAGAGGCAGTGGTTTTGCGAGCCTCTATGAACTTGGCTACTCTGCCTCTCAAGGGATCACTTACACACTTCAAAAGAGAAAAGAGGCAGATTGTGACCTTGCTACATGAAGGCTCATTGACCAAAAGCTACTCACTAACATCTTCAATCCCTAAAGTCCTGTTACCCCAAGGAAAACTCCAATCAAAGAGGAACAATGGTGAAGGAAAAAAACGCAAGGAGTAAAATGAACATTTATTTTGGTAGGAATTTCTGGACTTTTCATCACAATTTAGCGAACGTTGTGACTTTTACTGTAATGGCGCCAGGAACCAGTCATCTGATTTACAAACCAACAGGCCAAGCCCCATTGGAAATTAAAAGATTATCTTGTTCACTGGTCCGATTCACAACTGTGATTACTCCACACTTCCAACCATTAGACTTTACAGCTGTGTTAACCTGGAAGGAAATCACATTGTAAAGAAACCTCATTGTTCCAAGTGCGATGTTGAGACACAAATCAGACTGAAAATGAAAATGAGTAAAATGATTTTTTTTTTTTTTTTTTTTTTTTTAATGTGAAACAGCTAGCTGCACAGCCAGTGGCTTTACTTTAACCTTCCACAGAACGACGGCTGCTCTACTTTGAGTCCTCAACATATAGTGGTAACCTAACTTAGATAGTCAGTTGCTACACGCCAATGTTTAAGCATTTATGCACAATGAAAATAGAGATACACATCTGTTCTTTCTACAGGTGATAAACAGCAATATATACAATAAAAAAATATTTTGATAACAGAAAATAATTAGTAGTATTAGTAATTAAGATTCCTTTCTCTATGGCAGAAACAACAAATAACACAACACTGCTAACTGTTTGTCTTACATTGAGTTCAACTGAAGAAAACTAAAGTCAACACTTTGTTTGTTTGGACTTGCCTAAAATCATTCCATGACTTTCTCCATAAATGAATGCAAATGCACTTCTGGAGTTCAAAAGAGAAATTTTGTTTTGCTTATACATAGAAAACCCGGGCAGTCTGAGGTTCTATTTATTGTTACCTACACATTAAAGTGATTAAAAGTTTCAATTGAACTTTAATTGAAAATATCCGAGTAAAGAGAAAAAAGATGTTTGCCTGTGACTGCTGCTAGCTTTTCGTTGAAGCATTCTGAAGCATTCTGTGGTATCGACTGCAAGTCTCAAAGAAGGTCACTTCTCCAACACAGGCCAGACAAAAGGTGAAATGAGACAACTGAAGCAATCTTAGGTCAATATGAAATAGAAATCTCTCAGCTATACTGTAATAAAGTTACTGAAGTGAAGTAGTGAAGCCATAAAGGGGAACTTTTACAAGGAAAGAGCTGTCTAGAAGATTGGTTCGCCCACTGGCAAACAGTGGCTTCTAAGAGCTAAGGTGGCATGGTCAGTACAGTAGCATGGAGTTGAATTACAGCATTCGCTTTTAAAAGTAAGTCTGGTTTTTTTACAAGGAATTCAATATAACTTATTGTTATGTATGTGACAAAAATATTGCTCTGAAAAAATTCAGACTAGTCTGAATCTTGATACGGTTTAAAATTTTCCTTGAAGTATCTTTTAAGTGATGACACGAGAATGTCAAATTCTGTATATGCTTATTCCGACATGTAATCGCAACTATACAATGAGTATGACACACTCAGAATGCCATGTTTTTGTGGCTGCACTCTCAAAGCAAATCCAAGATGTTTTGGATTTGATTATCCTACAATTGTCTATCTTAATATACTGTGCATATTTATACTTCACGAGTTTGTGATGGGGTTGAAAAATAAAACAAGAACACCAAATCCCTTTGTGAAACAGAAAACAAATACTGATACCATGAAAAAAAAAAAAAGCTGGGAACTCTGAATGAGGCATTGACCATCATGAAGTCTGCATTCATCCTGCCAGCATTCAGCAATCATAAAAGTCTTTCATAAATAGAAACAAGCACCACTAGAGTTATGTACATGTATATATAGTTATATGTGAACATATGCAGAAAGACAACACCTGTTGGGTGATGTACAGATACACCGAGTGAACCTGCTGTGTGTCTGTTTGATGAGTGCAGTGCATCTTGTCAAACCAACAACTCAAGATGTGTAATGGATTTTTACAGCTTGCTCATAATCACAGTGGTTGTTGTCATTTCTCTAGGAAGCTGATGGACAGGAAATTATCACTTAACCACCTCACGAACCGTCTTTGAGGTTACATTATTTTTTCCATTGTTTTGTAAAGGCAGGAGAAAATGTTGTGACTCGCCTTGAGTGCTAGCAAAAACCTAAAATCTCTGGTGTGGCTCCATTATTTATATGATGTAAAATAACATATGTCTGTGTCTTACAATAGCAGAATAATAATGAAATTTTCATTTTCTATTTTCTTCCATTATTTATATAGTATTCACAGTTAGTGTGTCTCTGTCTGCATCATGAAAATGCCCACTTGAGCTATAGAATACAAGCACGTTCATCCTTTCAACCATGTACTGAAAAATTTGCAAACTTCGAAAACACCAAGTGAAAGATGGTAACAGGGTCGACACAGTAACATGGTCAAACACTAGTGTGCTCTGTATAGCTCCATAGCTTCTCTAAATCGACCAATCAAAAGCAGGAGATGTTTGCTGTTGGTCCACACAAATGATCACAACAAAATATATACCAGATGAAAGAACACAAAATATCACTGAAGATTTTTCTTTTGTATAAATGTATAAATGGCTTTAAGTGTAACTGACAGTGAATCCATATGCACACTGTAGCCCAGCAACACTGTCATCGTCTCGGTAGTGTAATTTGTACTAATGGCAGAAATGAATGAGAACTGTCAGTGTCTATTGAAAGCAACTGTGTGAGGCAGGTGGATGAGAGCGTGGCAGCCTTCAAAGAGTTCACTGCTTTGACAGAAATAAGGCAAGAAAGCAAGAATTACCGTGCCATGAAAATTATTCCAGAGCATTCCTTAATAGATTACAAAATGAAGGGAAGAAAAAAGGTTAATCTGTGGCACAAAGCAATTGTGAAAAATAAATGAGATAATTAATAGAAATTGATAGGTAGGTATTTCTAATATTTCTATTTTCTCTTTGTTCAACTAGCCCCTTCTCGGGTTTTATGAATCCATTCCTCAGGTAAGTTTGGAGGTAAGAAGTGAATTTTACTCCACCAAGCATAAATTATCATTAACAGAATAAACAGACGTAAAACACTTCCCACCTTTCATTATGGCGACCTCAATATGCAGTTTCTTTATGCAGTTTAAAGTAATGATTGTTCTACATTGTGCTGCATTTGCATGTTCAGAGTTCAACCAATTAAAAGCTAATTAATTAGACACAATTCTATTAAGAAACAAATCCCACTCATCAATATACACAACCTGGGGTCACCCATTGCTCAAATTTGAATTGGCTCTTTGCACCACATGGACTAGAGAATAGCACAATAGCACTATTGGAGCTCACAATAAGCAGTTTGGCACGGATATATTCGATGGAGCATGAACTCATCAGTGCTGATAGATTTTACTTCCCTGGATAGAAAGCAGGACCACGAGGCATCACCGGGACATACAGCTTTCTCTCACAACCAGTGCGCACATGTCACTGTATACACAACTGTGCACACATACTGTACCTCAGCTCTAATTATAAAATACTGATCAACTGTTTAATGCGAGTAATACGGTACAAAGGAATCCGAATTACTGGTGAATTACGCGGTGGAACAAATGTCTGCTCCAGTCTATGTGGTCAGGAAGTTACTGTAATCCTGAATCCTGTAACTCATTGCCACATCTCAAAAGAAAACAAAAGTAAAAACAACTGAAAAAAGCCACTGAAAAAATAAAAATGAAAAAGGCAAAAAACAAAAATAAACACAATAGAAAATATTCAGGTTTTTTCAATAGTATTAGATGGTAAAATCTGCATCTGAAGTTATATTGTGTCCTTACAATATAAGTTTGAATTTAACTCTGATTGGTGACCTTTCATTGCACCCTATCCAGCTATTGACTCCTTATATGTATTTCCAAGTAATATCAGCCGAAATGAGTGTGTACTAGGAATTATTCTTCATTTTTGTGTTCTTGTTTTGTTCTATTGTTTTTATGAGTCATTTTCCCTGCCTTTTCTTTCTGCAAACCCCCTTTTACTTTTGTTTTATGGCCAATACAGTGCGAAAACTGAGGTACAAAAAGCCACTAGAAGAACTATGGTATTAACATCCAAGTCACATTTTATAATATTCAAACACTGACAAATATTTCTTTATTAAAATTGTCCTAATTTAACACTAGCAATGTGAGTTACACACAGAAGTTCAGTTTAAATGTCCTGAAAATAATAAGAGACTTTTACTGATAAAAGACTGATATAGGAAAAAACAGCAATTCGCCTAATATAAGAGGGACTTCAGAGTCTATGATGAAATCCTTATAAAAAGGTAGCTGGATTCTTTACTGTACACTGGTTGAATGTGTATGTGCCAGCTTTCCATCTATTACATTGAATGCTTAAAAGAGGAAAGTAGGCAAATAGCCTGCTGGCTGAAATATGCAATAAAAAACATCTACTCCACAGTTTTTGCTTCTCTTACAGGTTATGTGCACACTGTTAACAAATCTGCCCCTGGCTAGTGCGAGTTCCCTTGATGAATTGTGAACGGCCGACATCGAAGAGTCTAAGTATACTAGTCCACTTTGTACAAGGCAATTCGTACAGCCTTGCTCATTTGGGTATGCATGAAATAACAATATCCTACTGGGAGCATTCTGAGTTTCAAACACTTGGGGTCAACTACATGAGCAGATTCCACATGTGCAGCCCGTGGCCACTGAGGTCTGGAATCTACCTCCCTCCTGGCTGGGTGACGTTGCATGTTCTATTTCCAGACCGAAGGTTGAAGTGAGGCTGCAGGGAGTGTAACACTGACCCACATGACCTGTGGCCTAGAAAAGCTGCCTGAAGCTCTGCACACTAAAAACTCCTCACTTCTTTGCTACAGCCTTTCAAAGACAAACAAAACCTTTGCGCATAGCCTGTGTCTTTTCATGCCAAATGATTTGCATCCTTTTTATTCACATCTTTGACTTGTTGTCAATGTATTCCGTGCTGTTGTGGAGCCTTACGCTCCCTCTCTGAAGTCTCAAGTGGGAAAGAAAGAAAGGAGGCCGAACAGGCAAAACTGCTTTACTTTCAGGCCCAGTGTCTACAGGCCACATGTCTCCAGTCATCTGTCACTAGTTTACATACATACTATGACACTTCCTCTCTCTGTGGGAACCCGTTGTCACTACTTGGACGCCAGCACAGGCTGACTGGGTGCTAGATGGGTCTCCCCCAGGTACCTCTAGGGAGCCACATTAGGCCTATTGACAGACTGACAGGAACATACAGACACACAGAGACAGCCACACACACACACACACACACACACACACACACACACACACACACACACACACACACACACACACAGTCCATCCTTTGCCCAAGCACTCACTCCTCACTCCTACAGTACGCCAGCTCACATGCTCCCAAGGCATGGCACACTTTGCATAAAGCAGTGACTTTGCTCTACATCATTTTTTTTTTTTTTTTCAGACACAAAATTATTTTTCACCCCTCTAGCCTCTCCATGCTACATGGAAGTTTTGAAATGAATAATGGAAACAACAGAGCCGAAGACTCATGGGATCCATTTAAAGATGTGGGAGAGGCGATGCAGTCAGGGTCTGGACTGCAGGAACATCACGCTCCGAGTAAATGAATCTACTATTGTTCTGCACTGTATAGAAATGCCGCTATAAACTGTCCGCAAGCCTGTCAATGCCAACAATGACACATTAACACTTTCCTTTAAATCAGGAGAGTAAAAATAAAACAACGATTGGTGAAAGAAATGATCTGTGGGCAAAATGAGTTGGACACAGCACAAACAAAGACTTGAAACAGTTCGGTAGCGCGCGGATACAATATTACTGTAGATTACACAGTGGAGTCATACCTGTTTTAACAGATCATCAACTTTTGTTGATTGCACACAACATCCCAGGCAACGCAAACGCACAAATGGCAAATGGCTTAATTTTCTTCGCTAAAGTGGGAGTTAAAACAGTGTTTAGCTTTTCTCAACAAAAACCTTAATTTGGTATTTCCACCTTCCCTCCCCAGATACACAGAGTGGAAGTGAGCGAGCAAGTGAGCGAGCGCGGGGCAGTCCACTCTAACAGCTATTTTAGACCACGCAAAGTCAACACGACTCCCTGAGGTGAATTCCTGATAATGAACACAAAAGAAGTGTCAGCCCTCATAAAGCTCTGTGATGATGCTGAACTCTTGAGTGCTCATTTTTTTTTTGCACTTATTTTTTCTGACTTAAATTAATCTAATTCCGTGTAGACTCTAAGAGGGATTGTCAAATAGGCCACACGCCAGACAAGACTTTCAGTAACTATTCACTTACGCCATGCAAGTGAGAAAAAGGCTTTATAAAATCAAATGACATGTTTTGTTCTGTCAGTTATCAAAAGAAAAATATTTCCTGATTGTTGCATATTTAATTATCTCTGTTGAAAGCAGCTAGCATTAGTCACAGGTTCACCTCCATTCCTAACACCCACCTTGAGGAAAACAAAGGTTATTTGTGGCTTATGCAGCTAACAAGCACAGCTCTGTTAATCAGCTGGCCACAATAAGAGAAAATGCACAGCATCACTGGCTGCCCCCAAATACCCAGTCGTCCTGCCTCACTCCTGCACAGGCTGCTGTGGCCACATCACGGTGTCACTGCAGACACCCACTGCCTTGCCGCAGCCTGACACCTTGAACCTGCATGGCAGCGAGTACTCCCCCCCCCCC
>NW_019524832.1:318761-352904 GCF_002814215.2 Seriola lalandi dorsalis | reverse complement strand
CCCCCCCCCCCCCCCTTTTCCCTTCCCTTCCCTTCCCTTCCCCCTGCTCATTCTCATCCCCCTCCTCTCCACACCATCAGGCAGACCTCAACCCATCCTCTCCTCGTCCTGGCACTCAAGGCTCCCTCCGCCAGCACCTGGCACAACGCCAACCTGTCAGCCACCCCGACGCCACCGAGGATGAATGAAGCGCTGAGAACTTTGCGAAAGCCACTGATAGCTCACATCTCGTCTGATCATCGTTTTAGCTAATTGCCTCAAATATCAATTTGAGGCAATTAGGACGGGATGTGATGAATGGGAGGATGAAAAACAGTCAAAAGATGAACTTTTATATTCAAAGCAAATCTATGCATGCTCTTGAATAAGAATATCAAAGTTAATTTAAGCATGTATTACAATACATGAATTATAACACTTTTATATCGTCATTACTACGATGGCAAAATAAAATGGTTGTGATAAACTGTTAAGAACGTGAAACAAATGTATTCACAATTACTTTTCCTCTAATAGTTATATATCTTATTTCTCATTACATTCATTTTTGTATCACAGCAGTACGACCACAGTCTTTTTTTGTTATCATAATTAAGGTATTAAATTGATTGAGACGAGCCAGAATCAAGACAAATTTGAGGAGAAAAGTAGGCATTTAAAACATGTACTAGTCGGAGTAGCCTATAATGAAACAGACAAATGTGGTGTGGTGAAAACGTCTCCTGCAGCATGGGTTTTCAGTCCAGCTAGAATGGCGGCCTCGATTACCAGATTAGTCAGACGCTGTTTTGTGGGAACACAAGAGGAATTTCAATACAGCAAATACAGTTTTCTCTTATCCTCTTGTGAAAGGCTTGCTGCTCTCTCACAATACGAAACTCACCAACAGCACACAATAATAAAAAAAACCTTGGAAGAAGGACAGAAAAAAAAAACACCTGTCTTCACCAAGGTTATTCAATGATAAGCAACAGCACTCAGGCACACAATGACGGTTCAAAGTGCCAGCTATTTTCAAAAGTCATGGAATTGTATATTTTGTTATAGTCCTTGAGCGTTAGATATTCACTGCCTGAGAGCAGCAGTAAATAATCTGGCCAAAGACATCATTTAAATATATGGAGGCAGATTTAGTCATAAGCATGTAATGTTGTATGATTTCTTGTGGATGAACAACATGTTCATTATGTTGTCTAGAGCTGTCAACTGCCACTCCATTCAGATCCTGTTCATAAAGCAATGTACCGATTATATTCTCAGCCACAAAATACTGCTCTATAAATCATTTGGAGGGGGATGTAAAGAATGCTACATTAACAAGACTTCAGCTTCAACAGCCACACAACACTCTAGACATAGTCTGTCTCTGCTGAACTGAAGGCAGGAAAACCTCCTATCTTTCTGGCCACTAAAAAGAAAAAAAAAAATCCAGAATTTAGCATGTCTAATTAAAATGTAAACAGTGTAATGAGGACATCAGTGATTTAGGCAAACATCTCTTTGGCTGCCACTGGGGGTATGATAATTACAGAGGCAAATCTATGAATGCACATGAATCTCCTACAAGTCCAGATTAAAAGCCTTAGTGCTAAACCTAGTTTAGTACACCTGGGGATTGTCTATTCTAGCCAATCCCCAACAGGCTCGGAGCTGCCTTGTCTCCTTATGAGTGCAGAGACACTTCATGTGAAGGAGATGAAACAAAGCCTCTGTTTCAATGTGTTGGAAATGAGGAGAACAAGGAGTTTAAGTCAACAAATGCTATACTCTGTATAAATAATATGCCTGGCACTTATGGCCTGAGTAAACCAGCTCTACAACATGAGTTACGACAGCGTTTCTATTATAATCTGTCATGTAATGACCCCTAAATTCTATAAGCACATTATGCATTATGGTATGGATCACTATAACATCATAGCATGTATATGGGAAGGATTAGTTTCTTTTTAAAAAAAGAAAAAACTAATTAGAAGGAGGAATTGTGTTCTCTCTCAAGCTGGTTCTGCAAAAAAAAAAAAAAAACACAAAAAAATACATGCACACACAAACACACACACATACAATGTGTGCACACACAATTATATGTCTGCACATAATCCTTAGAAAATAAAAAAATACAATATATGCACAATAAAACTAAAGGAATCTAAAGAGAGATTGGCACTGCAGGCAGTGAAACAGTCAGACTAAATGTCTGCCTGCTTCCTCAACACACAGCCTCTGTTGCTTTATCCACCAGAATCTGTTCAACTAAATTAAACTGTAAGTATTTTGTCTGAATTACAGTAAAAAATAACATGACAGGCCTGTAGCTAGGAGACATATGAAGGGTAACTACAAGCAGCCAGTGGTAGGCACATGCATTTTAGAAAATGTCTATGCCATATGCTGTCACTCAGAGGAAAAAAAAAAAAAAAACAAGTCTGAGCAGACAGTCGCTGTGTCTAAATGAGATGGTAGGAAGAGGAGGAGGAGGGGAGAGAAAGGGAGGATGTCAAGGATTCATGGTCCTTCATCTTTGCAGTAGAGCAAACACGTCCCTCAGTATAGCAACAGACAGCTGCCTCCACTTTCTAATGCAGTCCAACTTAGATCACTGCAAGAATTGTCAGTGTAGAGAGAAACACACAAAGATAACATAGCAAGCTGCCATGAGGGAAACGACAGAGATGTGGATACAAGAGAGGGAGGCAGACAGAGAAAGAGAGGAAGAGAGAGGAGAGAGGGAGGAACACATCGAATACTTGGAAGAAAGATTTTTTTTTTTTTGTCCCTTTTTTGCCCGAGTCCGACTCCATTGGGGGGACTCCCTCGCATTTTATATGAAAAACAGGAAAGACACCACTAAACATATTTGCTTAAAGATGACAATCCTGCACTGATCTCGTACAATACAGTCAGGAGGCTGAATGGCATTTCTTGTAGTTACTGACAAATAGATCCCTCTGTAAAGATGAACATTTCATCAATTTACAACAGCCCTGCAGACATCCCAGGGGGTGTTTACACAGACTCAGCTCGAGGAATCCAGGAGCTGGCTTTAATTGTCATCATTAGTGGACGTGTATAAAGTGTCAGTCCTGCCGTTCACCACTTCCCTTGTATTAATGGTTTAAGTGATGCTGTCAATTTTAGTGATCACTGATAGTGTTACACACTTCAGATTATGGACAGAACATTTAGAGCAGCTAAATGAGTTCACATTGACACATGAGTGAGTGAAAGATGAGCTATGCCTTTGTGTTCTGGGTTTAGTAAACAAACAATGAATTGGAAATATAAAGTATGTTAGAATAGTTATAAACTGTAGAACAGTCAGAAACACAAAAGCTGAATTTCTGGAAATCTAATTTCATTTATGTGCAGCGCCAAGTACACATAAAATAAATATGAGCCTCTACAGCAGCATTTTCCAAGAAGACAAGAAAAGATTTAGAAAATTCAAAACTACTTTGGAAAATATTTTCTTTAACCCTTCTGCCTACATAAAAGGTGCACTGAGTGCGTCGTGGAACAGGAAAGTGCTTTGGCCACCATCTGCAAGCAATCTCTTTGTAAATGTAACACGACTAAATATAACAACCACATTTCTATATGCTCGTGTCACTGTGAAATAAGTGGATGCAATTTAGTTTACTTCATGCAACTTCTTGTTATTTACAGTCACTCTTAGTGTGAACATGTGTATCACTCTGTAAAGAGGGCGATGGAAACACGAGGGTCAGCATCTGTCATCAAATTCAGCTCAGAGATTCATGTCAAGCAACAGCTTAGATTGCTATCATAAGTGCTATCCTATCAGAAATAAACAGAGGTGTCAAATTCTTTCCATGCACACCAGAGGTCTCTGGGGTTAAGTAAGGACCTGCAAGAACCACCTAACACACTGCAGGAGCTCAGACATGGAACCTTTCCAGGGCATGAACTGATAAATGTCCTCAGGTAGTACTCAATAATTAGGATAGTTAAGATGGAAGCTCTGAGAGAAAGACTTGACAATTGCAAGATTGTTTTTTTTTTTTTCTGTGCAGATGCATTGTACTTTATCAAGATACAGCTACTCTTCCACCTCAACTTCCACTAACATTAGGTGTGACCATACAGCAGCATGAAGATACATGCATTAGCGTGATTTTGAGAAGTTCTCAATTAAATGATGCAGTTCCAAATATAAAATGGTATATTTAAAGAGATAGTACAGGGTGTCTAAGACTTGGAGTGTATGCAAGCTGTGACTACAGATATAAATATATTTTTATAAAATAAACTATGTGCCAATCTGTTAAGTGTCCATATCGAAGCAGCTCAAATCAAAATTCTTTTGTAATAACAATACCCACCACACATGCATGGGGGGGGGGTCTAAATATGAAAAACATAAAAATCTGACCAACAAATTTAATACCCACTTTACAAAAACACATTACAACCAAACACTCAAACATAATGAATGCGGTAGTAATGTACATTTTTTTTTTCGCCACTGAGTGACAGATGCTGCAATGCTGTTATTTTTTGAAGAGGAATAAAAACATACTTCAGCTCACTGCTGATGATGTTAATTTCCTCTCAAAGCAAAACATGCAAATGAAATGTGTGCACACAATTAAGTAAATTGTTCTATGGAGGTGGGAAAGGTTCACTTAGGACAAAATGTTTGCAAAAGAGAGACAGAACACAACTTGTTACTTCTCCTGACTTTGTGTCCATGCTCAGATGCATTTACTGGCTTGTCACAGACCATTTCCACTGGAACATGAATAACAGCTATTTCAGACGCTGCCTCTGCTCACTAATTTGTGAGCACATTAGTTCAAAGCTGCACCAGTGAATCGTTACAGAGTGTGACAAGTAAATAAAGAAGCACATGGTAACTTTATAAATTAAACTTAAAACACAGCCCACATGTGTGTGTTTCCCTAAAAGTCATTCTATTTGGCATAGGAGGTTTTACAATAATTATATTGTCTACTTAGTATAGCATTGTTATAATACAAGTATTTTTGTTGTACTACTTCTTTCCAGTCATCCTTCATATTTATAATTACTTATAACATTACTGTTTTTTTTGTGATGAAACTGAGATACTAAATCTTTTGTTCTATCCAGTTCTCATATATTCACAAGAGATAATAATTTAATTTAAAAAATAACTTAACATTTATGAGCTCCTGACTGACGGCTACGTCATAAATTTTAAAATAAATTACATCTTTAAGGCTGCTGAATATCTTCTGTAAATTCTTTTAAGAGCAAATATTAAATTTTGGGTGAAATGTCTGACATTAGAGCAGATTCCTCTCACACACACACACACACACACACACACACACACACACACACACACACACACACACAAAAACCTGTTTAAAATAAGTGAGTTTAGACTTGAATCTCTTAATGAAAATTTGCAACTCCTCTGGATAAACTCACATCCACTGTCTATTAGACAAAAATAATCATATATCCAAAGTTATGCATGCAAAAATATGAAAGCAGTGAGCAGATGAGAAAGAGAAAGTTAAACTGCACATGAAGAATGTCAGAAAGAGACCAAACCAAATTAAAATGGGGGCAAATTCTTTAGCCATCACAGGGTACTTTGAACCTAGATGATAATGCCATTAGCATGAAATTAATCACATAATGTGCTCTCATCTCTGGACTATGGTCATTAAATTGTTATAACCTGAATTAAATAAACTTTGAAGATGAAACATGCATGCACAATGAAAACAAATACATTACTGCAATAACAGCCTCTTTTCAAATATGACAAATATGAAATAATAATACAATAATAGGAAAGGTAATCACAAAATGAACATACCATAAAAACTGGTGCTAGTGATCATGTCTTCAAGCCTAAAAACAAGAGGAGAGGGAAAACAGCAGAATCGGAATTTTCACGAGGAGGAATTCCAAAGGTTGCTTCTCATTACAGGCACTTTTTTCCTCAGCTATCGGATTTCACAACTTTAAAACACGCACGGTCCCTTGTTCTTTCCTCAGGTATTCATTTAGGCCGTGTAATTAAGAGCAACGCAGACCGAGGAAAACGGAACATGATATAAGAGAATAAAATAGGCTAGGAAAAAACCCAAAACAAAAAAACCCCAAAACAACAAACGAACAAAAAAAAAGCCTTGTACGGAGAACGCTAGAGCCACACAGGCACGGCTGGAGCCTGTCACTTCTTGCGCGAGTTGAAACAAGAGAATAGGAAGCATGTGAGAGAGTAGATGACATAAAACACACATTCTTCATGCCGCCCATTAGAGGAAGAGGCTAAACCAGCGTGATGCCCCCCTCCTCCCTCCCCCCCTCCTCCTCCTCCTCCTCCCTTTACTTTTAAAATAGATTACTTGCCAGCAGTTGTCCCACTAAGAGCGCAATGACAACCCATCTATTAACCTCCCGCCTGCGGATATCGCGGGCAAGTTTTATTCAGGCTGATATGCAAAAACTTCTCGTTGTGGGAAAGTTATTTAAGAGACTGGTTCCAGCCGTGTGTGCAAGCAGCCCTCTGCTCAAAGCGCGGGGGGTGAAACAGTCATTGCAATGTCTGTGTAATCCCGAAACGTACGCGGTAATTTTTCTTCCTTTTCTTAGCCAATGACAAGTAAACGCTGCTGTGGAAAACGCAGAATGAGCAACCACAGTCCGCGCTGCAGTTACTGTGATGCGCGACACGGTCTCCCAGTCCGCGAGCGTTTGCGCGTATATAAACAGCGCTGCTCCGTTTCTCTTTCAGAATTGTTAACATGACTGGCGGACAGGACGAGACTTACCTGTGTAGGTGACAGGGCAGCCTCAGGGTTTACAGTAGCATCGATCCGGTGAGTGTGCAGATGAATGGCTCGCTGGGGTTAAGCGCGGCTGCTCGCGATTTGAAACCATTCCAAGTTAGTGAGGGGAAGACTGACCACAGCCTCTGCCATGTTGGAATTCCAAACCCTGGACAGCTGCTACACTGACTGAAGGCAGCACGCTGCATACTGCGCATGTTCTCTGCGGCGGGAGCCAAATTCAAAGAGAATCGGCCTTAATGAGCAGCAGTTCACAAGTAGCCTATCATGACATTACGCTGTAGGCAATTTGGTGTATTAACAATCTAATTGTACTGTCTGCAAGCACGAGGCTACTGGAAACTGCCATCTTGTGCCTTGAACTGTGGAGCCAATACATGTAGTGCCCTGCACATACTGAGGCAGGTCGTGCTTATTTCATTGCATGAGAGTCTGCGCATCTCTTCATTGTATATTCATCTGTAAACATGGTGTATTATCTCAAAGATGTAAACAGATTTCAAATAAATTTCTTAACACTGCTGCAAATCTGTCACTAAGAATAATCTCTATATGGAGCACCAACCAGCATGTATACTCCATTGTTCTCAACTGATTTCACTGCAGAGGCAATTAGAGTTGCATATTTCTTAGAGGTAATAAAATGTATTAAAGCAATAGTTTTATACACATGTAGAAAAACTGTTTATTTGCTTGCATGCTGAGAGTTAGAAGTTAAGACTGATACCAATCTTAGATCTGTCCACTAAATATGAAGTAGCAGGTAGCGTAGCATGAAGACTGGAAATGGGGAATCTGGGGCCTCTGCAGGTTGCCTGGAAACCTCACAGCGATGACAGGAAGTCACTGCATAGTCCCTCACATAACCCCTCCGTAAAACTGCTGTTTGTCGTTTATAGACTTTCCTTTTTGTATATATTAAACAAAGAAGACATGATGTGTTAATTAGTGAGCTATAGAGGTTATAGGTTTATTACTTTTGGACAGAGCCAGATTGGCTCCTTCCCCCATTTCAAATCTTTATGCTAGGCTATGCTAACCGGCTGCATGGCTGTAGCTTAATATTTATATGGCAAATGTGGTATCAAGGTGTCATCAATCCTCTCATCCAACTCTACCAAAATGTAAAATAAAACATCTTCATTTGATTGTTTTGACATATACTTCAGCAGGTTATTCTCCAGCCTTCTCTATTATCTGTACATGCCACCTTGAAAGAGGGAGGTGATCTCTTCTCCTTTGGGGAGGCGTTGCAAGAAGACCCTGGTTAGACACATGATATGAGGATCGGCACCAAAAGTCCCATTATGCCCTCTCATATCCATACCCAAGGCCCAAGGAGTGATGCATTGATTCAGCCTTCAGTACTCCCTTGGCTGCACCATGCTAATTCCAACTGCATGAGCTCTTTGGAGAAATCCTACCTATAAGGCAGGACATGGAGCAGCCACTCAGCTGCTCTGGACAGTAACAGTTTAAGCTCATACACCCCAGTGTCAGTCATTGGTATTGTGCAGGATTAGCACATTGTAAGTCTTTTCATACAATGTAGTGTACATACATTGCTAATTTGAAGCAAAACCCTGCCTTAGAATAATAACATGCATAAAGTCCAATCGGCAAAATTTAGAGACAATATTCGCAGATTTTCTTCAAAATCATCCCAGATTTAAACATTTAAACACATAAACAAATAAAAGGTAGAGAAAGCTACCATGATAACACACTGTGAGTTGCTGGCTATTTAAAGATGCCAGTGCTCATCAGGTAATTTTCTAGCCATAGTGGAACAATATCGTGCTAATACTCAGCTGACTCGACCAGAAGTGAATGTCCAATGCTTGTAGGAACAGCCTGTGAAAATCTCTGTGTGCTGTGGAGGTCACGGTGAAAACAACAGCAGTGCATTTCCAGGTGTGGTCACGTCCATTGTCTCCTTCCTCATATGGGCATGTTCAGACTGTGCCTTTGTCCTTGTGTCAGCAGGCAGGACATTCTACATTATTTTGCTCAGCTGCCTCCCTGAACTCTTGCTACAGCACGTCAATACACACATCATGCAGACACCCGCACATATAGCTACAGGGATCACAGTTCATGTCCATCACACACTCGAATCCTCCTTGACACAGATCAAACCTCGAGAAAAAGAAGTCATCAAGTTTCTATGATTTGGTGTCAGGCAGTTTCAGATCAAAATTTCAGATTATGGATTTTGCTGGGAAGTGTCTAAACCAGATTAAAGGATGTAAGATGATGTTGCTGAATATCAGAAAAACAACATATTTGTTTTGATTCTCCTGAAGCAAGAATATTACAGTAATTTATAGAGGAATATCAGATTATATTTTTTTAAATTTATTACAGCTGTAAAGAGAAACAACATTCTTTGAACGAATAAAAAAGTGAATGAATCTACTACAATTGCTGACACTCGCTTTCCTGCACGCGCACGCGCACACACACACACACACACACAAACACACACACACACACACGCACACACACACACACACAAAATTTGTTCATTTCCCCAGGAATGAGGTTAGGGGTTTACATGACACGTGACTGACTGTTTTTTAACCTTCTGCCTACAGACTCTTGTGTCATGTGTGATCACTTCAGCAATGTTGCCGGGCGGTTATTATTTCTGCCATTAAAGACTGACTTTAGAGATACCAGCTGCTGTGGTGTCTTTTCTTTTCTCACAGGAGTATGCATCTTGATATAACAAAGGAGTTTTTATTCCCCTGATCAGTGGTTTGTAGAATCATTGACTAATCTTTGCAGTGGTTGTTGTTTGACATTGTGTAATAATAGTCGTACCTAGCATCAATCTTTAGCTGAAATAAAAATATATATTGAGTAATTCCACTGGGGCTGAAAAGTGAGGCTTTCCCTTTTTCAAACTGTGTTTATATTTTCTATCATTTAACAACTTAACCAAATCTGATTTGGGGCTTTTCATGGAGCATCGCTGTAAACAACATCATTTGCCAAGATGCTGTATCGTATCTCTGGGCTGTCAGAGGCAGTGATTCTCATCAGGAATAGAGATCTCTGAGTAGAAATAATACACACACCGAGGCGAAAGACACTGTTGTCTAGTCTCAGCAATGAAATGTTTTTACTACATAAGAGCAACAGCTATTACAGAGACTAAGATGTGCAAAAAGTGAAAAATTACAGGCTTGATTTCCCACATTATTTCAAGATGTGTATCCAAGTCCTTGTATAGGCTAGAGCTAAAGTCCTAATAGGGACAAGCTTGGAGTGAATAGAGCCCACAGAGGATAAGCTACTAAATCTTGCAATAAAAGCAATGTGATTTACAGTAAATTCCACAAGGCTGACAGTGCCACAGCTGAGGGCATAAACACTCCTTTCAATGCTGCGCCTCAGTTCTGTCTGCTGTGAACTACAATCACACAGGCATGCTGCTCAGCAGCAGTGACTTTGATAAATCACCAGGAAGTCTCACTGTTGGCTTAAAACTAGAACTTGTTCAGTTGCAATTCTGCATTTGTCCCTCTTTAATGTGTATGGAAGTGGCTTTAGCAGTAATCTGTCAGTGATTGATTAGGTGTGGCCAAATCCCCTCTCCGTTCTCCTCTGCTGGCTCACTGTTCAGCCACAGCTGTGTATTTACAGAAAGATGGCTGTATTAGGGAAGAGGCTGCCTTATTTACCTGCAACATAAACAGAGTTACTTCCACTTGGGCGACTATACGCTCAGAATGACCAGCAGTAAAACACGAAACAAGAAGTGACACATCCTTGTTGGCACTGAATTCATGCACCGATGGATAAACCAACAGGTTAATAGACCTATGACTGAGTTGTTTTGCGAGGAGGAAATCACATCTTAAACTGTCATCCAGCAGAAATGCACACTAATGTCCTCGTGCAACACAATCGCCTTTCATGCTGTGATATAAAAACAGAATTGTAATAGATATGTATGTACTATTAAAACATATTTATTTTGTATGTGGCACAAGCGGTTGAAAAAGCAATTTAGACAGTGTACTGGATATTGATCACACTTACCAGCAGATCCATTTTAATTAAATATTAAGAGACTGTGCTGAATTGATAGCAACTGAGCAGCAACTGTTTCTTGCCTTTCTTTTGCCATTATTTAAAAAAAAAATTACAAGCTAAAAGAGAGGACAGGCTTTAATAACACTCACATGTAATTATACTTGAAGTATGAAAGCAAGGCAGGGTTATATCCAATGCATTTTGTATTCAAAGAATATTTTCGCTATTTTAAAAAGAAGGTCTGAGTATGAACATCCGTGCATGAATTTTAATGGAGATACTTAAATGGTAATTATTCCACTCAGGCTCAAACGTAGGTAACAAATGGAATTCAATCAGTGTCCGTGCATAATGATGGTCATTAGGAGAAAGAAAATAATAATGACATCCTATCTGCATTAAACCTGCAGACACTTTACACAATGATCCTGCAGCCATTATTGATCTCCATGGAGATAAGCAGTTGTCACTTTTCAGCATTGTGCCTGAATGTTAAATACAGCTCATTTTTGTTTTTCTGCAAACTATTTCAGCCAACACTAAATTTTCATTTAATTTACTTCAGCACTTGAGATCCTTGGTCTCGTTCCACATGATTGTAATTTTGGTTCATTGTCAGAGCTGCCTCTCCAGTTCCCACTATTTTTCCCTTCATTTCAAGGTTTCGCATAAAATGAACATCGCACCTGAATGTGGCTGGAGTGATACTTTATGAGCTACTCTTGCATGTGCTCGATAAGTAAGTATGCTATATGTTATACAATGCAGCCATAAAGAAATCAGTGCAGCTGCCTCCTCTTGATCACTGCATTATGTTTCACAAAGCAAAGTCAGAGTACTAATGGTTGAAGCGGCATTTATTAGCTCATGATATTTCATGTCCACTCCACAGACTCTAACGCTTCGTCTTAGTTTTCATCTCCGTATTACTGATTATTAGTTAAATGTTGTAACAGTTGCTTACACATATTGTACAGTAGGCAGCATGCATTGAGTCTTTTCCAAAATGGCCACTTGGTTGAATAATTAAATAAGATCTCCAATCAAATGATCCATGATTTGCATGCCTTCTGTTGCCAACTCGCTCCATCTGTTTGGTTTTGAGAGCTCTGACACAGTGGCTCGTGTGAGTGAAACAGCAATAATGTAATTGTGGATGTGACAGATACACCAGATGA
Organism: Seriola lalandi dorsalis; assembly: GCF_002814215.2. NCBI lineage: Eukaryota > Metazoa > Chordata > Actinopteri > Carangiformes > Carangidae > Seriola > Seriola lalandi. The sequence goes on along the minus strand of NW_019524832.1, from coordinate 340,870 downwards.
TGCAGGGACTGTTTGAAAGTCTGGTCCAAGGCATACTGTACAGCACGGTGTCATATGGTCTGCAGGAAAGCATGACAAAAACAGTCTCTCTACAGTCTCCTCATCACGATTAACTTTAAAGATCCTCCGCAGTGACTCGCTCTTCATTTAGTCGCACGCTCCTCGTGCTGGGACTGTGTTTGAAGCATCTCTTGAAGCATGGATTACAAAGTTACTGTATCTTAATTGAATAGCAGGCTTCAGAGCTTGGAGGGTGAAGGACAATAGTAGCAGGGCCAGTTTGGCTGAGTGCCAGTGGACAATGCAGAGCAGGCCTCAGCTCTCAGCAGCAGGCAGAGCCCATGCCGGAGTCCGCATCAGGAGAGACAGCCTCTGCTGCTTTGATGGATCTGTGATAGCAGCCAGTGTCTGCCCTCACCTGGGGTTCAGGTATTACCCACCACTAACACGTTACTATCCAAGCTTAGCTTTTTAGTCTATTTTCTCTTTTTTATTTATTTATTTATTTTTTATACAGGTGCATTTGAAGGACAATCCAGATGCTGTGATCTCTTTATTTTCCAGATAACCTGACAGTAATCAGTTAAAATAATTGTTTAATTAAATGATAAATAACCTCCTGCATTGTAAATGACTTATAATCACCTCTAACATAATTTATTCAACTTTCTAGAAAGCGCCTCCAGTTAACAATTAAACATTATTTTTGCCAACAATAAAACAGGATTGAGGCTGTGGTCTAGATGTTATAATAGGCTCTATGACACAATTATCTCCAGCTGTATGCTGTTAATATTGAAGTAAGTCCACTTACTACAACCACTGATGCTAAGGTCATTCAATTAATGTCTCTTCCTTTTATCAGCTTCAGTAGCTTCATGGTGACTCAGTGCCACTTTGCCCGTTCTATACAAGTGCCTTTGTGCCCAAGACTGAAGCCAACTATGATCACACAACATCAGGTTTTGTTGCTGGTTGATGACAGTGGAAAGAAATCATGAAGATATTTAAAAAATAAAATTACCTTTGTTTCCCACTTTTGTACAAACAGGGTGGTATTTTTGCTATTATTATTAGTTATGAAGACATTTCAATCACCAGGTGAAGACACGGTCACTTTTCATTCAATCTTGTTTCAATCATTTGAAAGCAACAAATTCAAACATTAAAATGAATACAGGCTTACCATTACAATTTTTCAGTGTTGATCATATTGTAAAACCGGGGTCTCTTAAACCACAGTACTCCCTCGTTAAATTAATCTATTACATACAACTAAGCCCTCAAGTCCCATCCACTCAAACTCAAAGTAATTTGTAGAACATTTGTGCTATCAGAATGTTCAGATTGTTCAAAATCATTGTTTTCCTCTTTGTCCCTAGAAAAGTCTGTAGGGTCTTTCTTGGGAGGTAATGTCATGGACACAATGGTTAGAACATTTCTTAAGTAGTGTTTTGTCACAGTAACATAATGTGTCAGCTTCACTGCAGAGCAACGCTTTGTGTGAGGGAGGAGGGCTCTGACAACAGGAAAATAAAAATATGGATGAAGGATTATAAATGTTTTTGAAGTATTCTATTTTTTGTGTCGAGTTGGAGAATGAGTGTGAAAATATTGGCTCGAAGGTCATGAGCTCGACAGTCAAACAGCAGAGTATGCACAACCGTTTTGCAATGGCTACAAGACAATGTATGTGATTTATGATTACTGTGCCGACTTCTTTTTGTCTGCTAAGTGCCTGTATTTAAGGTAGAACAATACGTATTTCAAACATCAGTTATTATGAATTGACTGTTATATGACATCAGTAAGCTCTGAAAATAAAATTTCTTGACATGTATAAATGATTGAGGTTATAACTGCTATAATTATGTTCTAAAATTAGTGATGGTGCTGACCTGAGGTATGTAGGAGTGTTGCAGCCATGCATTTAGGTTCAAATCTGTCTGATGTTTAAACACTTGTGTTTAATGGACTCTTGCATGAAGCCAAATCTTCATATCTCAGCAAAGGAACTGGTGATTAAAATATCATCAAAATGAAATGGAAAAAAAAAAAAAAACTGATTACACAAAAATCAAAAATTTCCTTTATGTTAATGTTTTTGTTTTTTTCTTCTGTTCCCGGGTGCAATGAAAATATTTACATTAAACAAAGCATTAATAAGCATTAATACACATAAGGTATTAACACTACGTGGGAAGCATCACCGTATGTGCAGCTTCGTGTAGCACAGACAAATGTGAGAGAAGCGGAGGCTTGTGAAACACGGTGCCTGGAGTTGGATTCATTTTGCAAGCCAATGCTTTTCCAAACAGCTCCAAGACTTCCTGATCGGCTGTAATCCCCAGCTTTCACACATAAGTCATTGAGAGCGATGGAGTCCCCTCTGTTTACTCACTCCAAACCAAATGATCTTTCACAAGTAGACCACTTCAGATGTGAAATGGAATTTGCCAGGGTGTTCTATCCCAAGTCTATTTCTCTGTACGCTTTACCAATTCCCAAATAGGGTTCAGTCGCTCACAGATAATGTCTGTGAGGATTGAGCCTGGCTCCTCTGCTGTTTTAATGGCCCACGGGAAAAGGTATTTGACGGAAGTAAAGAAGTACTCTTAAGCACATACACAGCACTGGATTTCATTTCGCTTTGGTTCCTGTAATGCATTTCTTCTGCGGACAGTGTTTATAATAGTGTGTAAATGACTTAACATTATAGCACTAAAATTACCTATATTGTCTCAGTCACATTCAATGCCAAAATTCATACAATTCCCCCCAATTAACAACATGGAAAAGTAGGATGGATATTCAGACTACGGTAGATGGTTTTAACGTAATATAAAACACAATTTCTTCACAAAAATAATAGCTGCTTCCTCTGTCATTTGCGTCCATGTTAGAGTTTAAAGAGTGTAGCTGATTGCTTTATCTTTCCAGCGGCTGACAGTGTTACTGCTTTGGTATGTAGTTATGATAAATGGTTGTTTTAGGAGGGCTGCATTTACTTTGTAGAGTCATTATGAGAATATTATGTATGAGAAAACAGTCATTAATATTCATTATAATTGCAAACTACTGAGCTGAATGCTGATGGAGTGTGTTCAGATGCTAACACGGGCCTGCTTTTTCTAATGCATCTCTCATGGCATCTGCGGAACAATAAATGGAGGTGTTTAGGAAGATGTCTATAATAGAATCTGACTTCTACTCATTTTTCCACTCAATCAGGAAGCTCATGACACCCAGGAGAAATTAACATACAACAGTCATAACATGCACGTACAGTACAAACATCACAGCTGTCATGGGAAGATATAAATTCAGAAATACACGGCGTTATCAGTAAACTATAAAATGCCTCATTCGCTGCGTATTTGATTCACTTTTGTTGGATTCGGTGCATAAGCTGCCTCACAGTCTCCGAAGGATACAGTGCTCCTATTCCAGTTGATAAGGGCTCCAATTTTGTTTGTGTCCGGTAATTGGAGGAATGTTCAAGTGAGGAGCACTGATACATTTCCTAGTCTATGTGTGAATGAGGCTGGCTATGGAAGGGAAAGGTCAGGCCCTGGACTTGCCTTTCTCCCCCAGGGCTCTGAACAAGAGGGGCCGGAGAACACCACAAACAATTAAACATGTTGCTTCTCAGGGTAGAGCAGCCGGACTCCTGTTGGTTAGAGAAGTTTTTTACCTCAGTGGGTTGCTGTTGGTCACTCTTCAGAGCAATAATCTGCAGGTCTGTGCAATCAATACAGCCACGACAGCTTCAGCTTCCATTAGTGCGGACATCTCTGGAGTGCCTGTGCATGAGCAGAGGAGCACACAATGGGCATCAGCAAAACACATTCGCACACATACACACATACACATACAAACAGATGTATTCAAGCTCATGCACAGAATCACCCGTTCACGCATGTACATGCACCGATACACGTGGGCACTGACACCTGTACTGTATGTACACAGGTGGCAAATACACAAACATGAACACATAAAACACACAAATACATCTTCATATACTTACACGAGAATAAACGAGGAGTTTAATATTAGTTTGTTTTATTTTTTACGTTTCACTGTGAAAAGAAATTGAGTTTACATTATGTTTCATAAATTATTTTTGTCTCCAAATCATTGCGCAGGAAATGTAATGCCACCTAAATTGCATTTTATATCAACACATTAAAAAAACGTTTTAATGAATTTATCTGCCGAGTAGCAAAATGTTCATACTGAACCTCAAAATATCCACAAATGAAACTACAACATATTTCATTTGTTTTGCTACAGTATCCACTCTTGCAATACAATATCTGCTCATAGCAACTTACATGATTAAGATTTTTATAGTGAGGTTTGGAGTTAAAACATTGGGTCAAGGTTAAAGAAAGATCATTGCCTTGAATAAAGTTAAAAGAAGCATGAGGCAGGATACCTTTCCCTCATCATTTAAACAAAACCGTTTCATCCTACACTTAACCAAAGGTGCCTAAATCTGTAGTCCACATAATCCAGGCAGCAAATACGTTTCTCACAAATTCTATTTGGATTGTAAATTATTAGAGACTAAATACCTGCTACTCTTTGAATCATTTTCCCAGAGATTATACTTCAACCAAAATGACCACTTTTGGAGGAAGCACAAATTTTGCTGCACAGGTTTGTCGAAATCTTTTAAAGATTGAATCCACACAAAGTGAGGTATGCAGCCGTCTTCTCTGTTTTACGTAAAATGTTAAATATCATAACCACCAGATGAATTTACCGCCATTTGCAGAATTGCAATTATAAGCACATACAAGAAGTCAAAAGTATGATGACAAGCATATTTCAACAATGTAAGGATATGGAGTGGTGAGTGCCTTACTGAGTGCTATATGGTAGTCATCTGTTGTTCCTGAATAGCAGATAATAACAATGCAGCCCTCTGGGCCTCTGAGACAGCGCTGTGTGTGCTGGGGCTAGTCCATCTGTGTGCTTTTGCTTGCTTTTGAGCTAGCACAGTAATGGACTCAACAAGTGAAACACCACTGGCATATCTCCAACAAGACATGGCCCCAAGGAAAGCAATGCTACAATAGCTTTACAATTACACAAACAAAGAGATACCTCACTAAATGCTTCCTGGTAGAAAATCACAACATGGAGTAGGTTTTTTTTTTTTCAATTATTCCCTCACTTGAAAAACGCTAATTGGTTCCCTTGCCAATTGTTTGTAATCACCAACGCAGAAAAATTGCATGTGTCTTAAACTCAAAGTTCTTAGCCCCAATAAGGAAGAAGCCTACTTGCCTGCCTGAACATTTACATTTTGGACTATAGACATTACAGTCTATATATAGTCATCCCTATATATTATTCTGTGTAGGGATGACTGCTAATCACACAACCATGCCATCCATTTTATATGAATTATTTCAAATGAATATAAAGGCAAGAAAAATCTGCTAGGAGAATTTTTCCTAATGGAGACACATTTACGCTCGTGTGTTTGTGTCGTGTTCTCTTTCTCCTTTCTTTCATAGACAGAATGAGCCGAGCACTGCACATGCGTCCTGACAAACACCAGAATGAATTTCTTCCTGTTTGCAAAGTCATTGCAATGATAGTAGGAGCGCAATCCTGAATGTGAAAAACACTCGAGGTTGGTTTTAAAAAGCCCTGTTTTGCTTTTGCATTCTTATCATCAATTCCTTTATCACTGTACTGACTATAAGGTGCTGAATAGCCCTGTGGGAAGGTGATTCACGATCTGGATACACACCACAAAATTACATGCTTTTGTACTGCAGAGCAGATAATGATTAATAAAATGTTCCGAGCAGTTTAATCCAAACCAGAAACACTTTACACATCTATTGTGCAGAGAAGAGGTGTGACCGCAGCTTCCAGAGAAGCCAGCTCTCTATTTTATGATAATGTTATACACTTGTCTGTCCTTTCTTTGGACAGAAATATGCTTAAAGTACCTGTAATGCTAGAATCTCATAGGAAGCATGCGTAAAAGTAAAAAATGATATTGCTGTATCAAAAAAAAAAGATTATTTAAATTTAGGTTTTAGTGATTATATTTTCTCCACTTCATCTAGTTTGTGAGATATATTCATTTTCATTTCTCTTGCATGAGGAAAGTTAACGTTTGTTTTGTGATTTTTTTTTTTGTGAGCTGTGTGCAGTCACAGTCCCCAGAAGGTTCAATTTCTCTTAATTGTTCAGTGACCTTTCCATATACCCTCAGCAATTAGCTGATGAGTTTGTCTGTACTGTGGGTCAGTATCATCGGGCTGTAATCAACACAAACACAAGGAGGCTTTTCAGAAGAGGAACTAGCTTGGCATTCAAGCACCCTTACCTTACTGCATTTTATTAATTACAAAACAATAATCAAATGGTGTTTGATGAAGGGGAGGCCCATGACAAATGTGAACCTAGATGCAGTATTCAAGAAGTACAGCAAAATCATCCGAATGAACTCTAGATGGAAGATTTTCATCCCTGTAATTATCTGCCTATAAGGCTATACTGATGTGTGATATCAAGAATGCTGCAATACATAATCATGCACATATTCATTACCCTCCTCAGTGAAAGGACTTGTTGGGTAGAAAACAAGCAGTTGCCATGTGTTGAAAGGTCCATGTCAGGAATCACAAGGCTCTTTTGTTTTTCTTCCTGAAGATTCAACTTGCTGATGCCTGGTCACTGCAGAGGCTCCGACACATAACCAAAACACGAAAATACCGGAACAACAAACCGACTGTATTTCCTAAAAATCAACTTTATGTATACTGCTAAATTATTCATCCAAATACATTCAGAATCAGAAATGTGATGCGGAGTGTGTTCACTTACAAGGTATTTTCCTCGCCAGCAATTGTTCCACAGAAGTCAAAGGTTAATGAGACCGAGGTTAGTGTCCAGAGTCCGACGTGCAGTTTCGCTTTATGCTACTAAAACGCCTTTGTCAAGTTTAGTGAAAGACAGTGACAACGCTAACAGCAGGTGTTTAGCAGGTATGATGTTTACTATGGTCAGCTTGTTAGTGTTAGCATTCTAACATTAGCTAATTAACACTAGAGTACAGCTGAGGCTGGTGGGAATGTCATTAGTTTTGCAGGGTTTTTTTAATTTATTTTATTTTTCTACGATAAACCAAAGTAAATGTTTATTTTTGACCTATGATGGCGCTAAAGATAAAGTCAGTGATTTACCAAAGTCATTAGGAGAACACCACAACAACACATTCTATCTCTGCTTTAAGACAACATGTTTTGTTTAAGTGCTCTGTGAAAATTTTTTTCCTCTTTTGTTAGTGCGTGCTTGTCCAATGTTGTTGTGCTTTGCACCTTATGGCCACCGTACTGGCCCCTAGGCAGGGAGAGGGAGAGAGGGAGAGAGAGAGAGAGAGAGAGAGAGAGAGAGAGAGAGAGAGAGAGAGAGAGAGAGAGGCAACAGGCTGCACTCATTGCTGTATAAACCAGCAATTAGGTGTTTGTGTAGCGATAGATTTGAGCCGCTTTATTCAAATCGAGGGTTTGCCAGTACTATGCCAATAATAATGGATTCCAGATTTCCTCCTTTTGGTTCTGGACACTGACCCGTACATGTATTGTCACCACGCACAGCATAGTGCTACTTTGAGGGTAACCAAAGAAAACTGGTCATGATCAGCGAGGTGGGCAGTCATTATTGCGTTACCATGGAAAAGATGTGTCAGAAGCAGTTTTAACGAGGGTGTATAGTTCTGCAAACTACTGAGTTAGCTACTGTGACTGGGCCAGATTTGCAGCACTTCTCCGCAACCTGTTTAATGAATTCACTGAAAACAAAATATCACTGTCCACAAAAAAAAAAAAAAAAGCAGTTAAATATTGTCTTCATTATGTGTCCATATAGAGGCTACTGGTAATTAGATGCAGAAAGATGTTTATCAACATGACACTCTGTGATCAAGTACCTGCCGTTCTCCCTCCACCTGAGTTGTGATATTCCTCTAAAGCTGCAATTATCAGAAGATTAACAAGTTCACGCTGGTACGACAGGATGCTGTGAGAGTGAATTTTGGTTCCAAGTGCATCTGGCTGTTTGCCATCGCTGAAGGTGACAGAAATCTTGCCGATCTTGCACGACAGTGGAGGGGGATGGACAGAGCCGGCTGGGTGGAGCTTATGAATATGAAAGTCACTGCTGTTTGGGCTTCCACCCTGCCCTTACTGCCCCAGTCCACCAGATCAGCTTTACTCAGCAGATTCATCTCCGGTGGGAAACAGAGGAGAAGCAGCAGGCAGCTGAAAGCAACCTAAACCGAGCACGTGGCCAAAGCCCCCACTGTCCTGATGCTAATTATTGATCAGATGATTAAGGCAGATGAAGAGATTTTTTTTTTTTTTTTTTTTGAAAGTGAGAGCTGTGATTGTGCATCTTCAAGTCGTCTAGAGAAAGCTGCCAAAAGATCAATACTTTCAATCATGCCAGAGAGCTCTTCTGTCAGTCACGCTGAGTAAGGTGATTACAATTGAGTCTTAAGACAATGAAGAACTTCGCGGGGCTTCCTCAGGCACACTCAGCCTCCTCACAGGGAGTCTAATGAACTCAGACCTGCTAAATAGGCCTCCAAACCACTTCAGCTAAAGATCCTGAGAGACTGGCCCTGCTGCACTGCTGCCTGCCACACTCACCAGCTCTCACCTGTGAGCATGCATTTAGACACACACACACACACACACACACGCACACACACACGAACACGCACAGGCTAGGAGCAGCAAAAACCTTTCGTAACAAGAGAAAGAAAGAGATGATGACCACTGAAACCTTGCATGGAGCCCTCATACAAATCATTCTTTCCTCTGTGTGGAGTTTGGAATAGGAAGCTGTGTGCTGACAGAAGGTTACATGTTTAGAAACAGCAGGAGAACGCGACAGTATATTCATTGCACAGTCAAAGCAACCACTGTTTTTTTTTTTTCTCTCTCTCTTCCTTTTTTGTCGAATGGATAAGTTGACGAGGATGGAGGTGTGTTTCTGTACATACTATCGCAAACTCATGGCTGCTTTGTTTTAATGTCTTGTGACAGAGGATGGAGTGTTTCCAGTCAGTGTCGAACCTTCGTCAAACATGATCTATGAGGAAAATTAAGATAATTTCAACCTTCTAGAAAGAAAATTATAATGATAATACAAAATTGGCACGTTAAAGATTAAAGCTGTTAAACAACTTTCTTCATTTTTCTTCTAGACTAGTGTCCACCTGTCACAGAACAAGAGGGAGGAATTTAGCTGAAAATATCAGCTTTATTTAAAGCACAAAAGTTCCATGGAAAATAGAAAAAAAAAAACTAATTTCACCTCAACGTTCAATTGCTCAATGTGGAAGTTAATTTAATGATTTAACAATGGCTCAATAAATGAAAACCCTTCATCACAATGCACTGTCGCAGAATGCCTTCTAAATGACAATGAGATTGTGCCATCATGCCGAGTAAAGACGCCTCCAACTGTGGAACAAAGATCCACTAGTTTTGTTCTGGGGATCTTTCTCCGTCTTTAACAGGCAGCATGAAGCAGCGTCCATCCCTCTGTGGCTGACACCAGCCTTTCAGGGAGCAGGTGACTTGTTAGTACTCTAAGCAACAACGGGAACAGATGTGTCCCTGACAGAGGATGGATGGTCAGGGTCCATCTGGTCAGTGCAGCCCTGGACAGGAATGATGAATACAGCTTCATCAGTGAATAGCTGTCATCAATCGCATGGCGTGGCGATGGCCGGTGACAGCCACACGCCAGCTCCGGGGCCCCAGGTGTGGTGAGCAGAGAGCGGGCTGGCTCTGGAATGCAGGTCAATCAGGCAAGTCCGAGCCAATATTATATATATCGCAATGTAAAGTGCATGCATTACAAAGCAGATGAAGTGCATTGCTTAGTTGGGGTGCAAAGAATCCATCGATTCCGTGATGCAGACGCAGACTGGGTCACAGATTTATTTCAACACAGAGCCATCGTGCTAAGGACGAGTACCAGGTGTCTAGACAAGTCATGGCTCTACATTGTCTTCCCCGGCGGTCCCAAATGAAATGTGCTGCATCCTTGTCTGCTTCAGTGCATAGACATGGAGAGGTACTAAAACACTGACCTTGCTGTGGACCATTCTGAATATGTTATGGCTCCCGGTTCCCTTGAACTGTCACAACTTTAAATTGACCACTTCTAATGGTTTCATACACTGTGCGGTGATCATTATGCAGCATAGTCCACTGCTACTAGTCCTACTTTGAAACAACAATATTTAAGACACCGCAGTATGCATCTCTCTAATTGTTTAGACTTATTTATTGTTGAAAGACAAAACAAACAAAAAAAACCACACTCAAGAAAAATAGCAGCAAAATCGATCTGTTCTAATGGTCAGGCATGTGATAGCAGGTTTGTTCTAGGCCCTTGGTGTCGGCAGGGGCGACTCGATAATGCGCCCAATTCTGACTGACAATTGCTTAAAAAGTGCACAGTACATAAAGTATATAACACTTGAAAACGTCCTCACCAAACTTCTCATTTACATACCAAAACACATACAAACAACAAATCGGCACACATGGTATGTAACCTTTAACTATGAAAAAAGTCCAATACATATTTATTGGCACATTTCACCTCCACTCCCGCTGAGTCTCCACCACTTCTAATCCTTTCAAGTCTGCTGATATTTAAAGGTCCTATCAGTGACTTCTGGTCATTGAAATAACAGGTCTACAGTCAGAACAGCACAGAATTTACCATTTAAAAATACTTATCAATTACTCGTAATTGAAAGTTAAACCCGTTTTACATTTGTATTTACAAATAGTACTGTAAACCTTTGATGCCACCAGAAAACACTAACAATGAAAACTGGCATGTTTTCTGGTGTTGGTTTTCTAGTGCTTGTGTATGAAACGATCTGTCAGTCAGTTTGCAGCAGATTGTAGTGGTGACGCTGCAGTTGCACCTTTTAAAGCCTTGACTGTGTTTTGTTTTAAATACATTCATTTTTGTGGTATGCATGTATTCATAGTAAGTGCAATAATTATATCTCATGTTCAAATCATAAGAATTATTTTTTTTAATATGTTGATTACTGGATGTTTGTTGTTAATAATAATATACAGTGTACCATTTAGTCCTCTGAAAACATTACAACCTGACCAAATACAATTCCCTCATTTTAAATGTTTTTGTTTAAAAAAGAAAAGCTTTTTAACAGTATTATCAGAAAAAAAAAACTAAAGGTTAAATTAATGCATTATCATGTTTGGGGGTATTCAAGCTCAATGCATTTGCATGACAGTGAACAGGATTGCTTATCAGCTTTTTTTTTTTTTTTATGCCTTTGGCTTGGTTCAGGCGTTTTCTCTCTGAGCAGAGAAAGGTGGTGTAAGCCAGCGGAGAGCTGGTTTTGTACATTTTTGCTGCCCTGTCGTTTTCTCAGCGGGGTGTCTCTTGGGAAAATCAAGGGGAGGGGAAGGCCATTGGGGGGGGAGGGTCTGGCAGAAAAAACACGCACACACACAGGGATCACATCTCCAAAACACATCAAGGTGTCGGCTGTCTGATGCTGCTTACATGTGATTAGGCCTGTGCCTCTAAACAGGCTGCGTCTGATGACCCTGCTGGTGTGTGTATCCTATGTGGTGTAGTGCTATCGCTCTCTCCCTCCCTCTCTCTCTCTCTCTCTCTCTATACCCCCCTCTGTTTTTCCCTCCCCTCCGACAGATGCTGCAGATGACCATCTCAACAAGAATCACTCTCATGTTCAAAGCTACACTTTGCTTTGTGAGGCTCCCAGAAACTGACATTAATCCACTTTTTCTTCTATAGACTGACAAGAGCATGGAATGGAGGTGTCACACTCGCAGACAGTGGAGGGGCAGTTCGGCTTTGACAGCCCTGCTAAAGCACTGCTGCTGCCTGTAACAGTCAGAGCACTGCAAATTGGAAATCCAGAGGAGATCATCTGTAAAGAACACGTCCACCGGTGGTGTAGGATACAACAGAGCCAGAGAGGGGAGATGAGGAAGAGGCAGAAAGCAAACAGCCTGGCGTAAAACGAATAAATGCATTCCAGCTATTCTAGCAAAATACGACCAAGAAATTTCCAGAGCAAAAAAAAAAAAAAAATTCAAAGGAACTCTGCTTATAATTTCCCCGTGTGTATTTACCAAATGAATGTAACATAGAACAGGCAATATATTGTGTCATGTGTTGCCATTCAGCTGTTTGTCAGGAGTGTGTGGTTCACATCTTGCTAATCTTCAAACGAAAAGCCCTCCATCTCCCTGACATCTGCTGGGATGTTGAGTTTTACCAGGATCCCTGGGTATTTATTAGAACATGTGGGGCAAATTGCATTACCTAAAGGAATTTGACCAGGTCATATACAAAGATTAACTACACGTATTAAAGTAATTCTTTTCTTAAGGAACATATTGGCTTCTTAGCGGGAATATCTTGTTATGAGTTCATTCAATCACAAGCCGATATCTTGGGATTTCCGAGGCATTACTCTATTCTCTTACAGTAACACTGTACAGCTTGTTGGGTTTTTAAAAAGGATCAAAAGCAGTGCTTGTTCATAACTCAGCTCAGTCATACACTAAATCACATCATAGCTGTAATCATTGGCTATGTTTTAGATATGATGAAAGCAAAGTAACCTAAAAAGAAAGCGCGACACTCTCATCGTAATCATGATATTTTGAACATAAAAAGCCAGCTGAACCATGTATGCGCAATTACAGTGAACATTTTCAAATAGGAACGGATTAAGAAAACATCACAAGTTGTCCAATGTGGCACCAACAGTTTGAAATGTTTGTGGGAGAGACTCTTCTTCTCTGGTTTTATTCCCCTTGTTCTGTGGAACACCAACAACAGTGACAGCTTTCCTCTGTGATCTAGGCCAAGATCTTTGCTGTTGGGGAGAATCAGTTGAGTCATTTGGATGCCTTGCTTATCTAATGGTTTGGTGATGGCAGAAGCGTTCAGTCTGCATTAAAGCAGACATCAGCCTACGAGAGAGAGAGGCCTGGGAGAGAGAACTACAGTACAAACTAACAGTGGCAGCTCCAGTTTTTTTTATATTTATAGCACCCAGCAGGTGTCAACCACAGCAGTCTCTCTGCCCCCTTTGACACCCCATGGCTGCTCCGCTCCACCGTATGAAAGGAAAGCAAGGGAGGAGGAGGGGAGGGGGGCAGCTGCCTCCTGGGATTAGGTACCTGAATCCAATCTTGAGGAGCAGTGGGCTCCAGTGGCGTTAAAGTGTTTTCTGGAGAATTTCTTATGTTCCCCACTAGCTGATTATTTCCAGATTTTAGTTCTGCCTCAGTGGAGATGAGCTCCACACAGTTTTGCCAGTTGTGGTTAAGATGTAGCTTGACACTCAATGGCCACACTCAGATGAGTTGTGTAATCTCATTTAGATATAGCACACCCCACTGGCAGATCATAATTCCCCAAACTGATACTAGTGTTTGTCAACATGTTTAAACACATGTTGACATTACATTTCGTTTCATGCAGTAGGTGAAGTGGGTATTTTTTCTTTTCTACCATGTGTTACCTTTGTTTAAACCATCAAAAACAACGGCATTCCCTTTTAACCTGTCTTACAGCCTTCTTCTTTCACCGGTGTCAGCACTGCTCCGTCTACTCCTGCTCATTAACCTTGCTTGTTCTTCCACTTCATAGCACTGCTAATACGATCCCCCAACCCCACCTCCCCACCCAACCTCGGCCAAAACCATGTGCTGGTGTGCATGGAAAATAACACCACTAAATCTGTTTTGCTGTAATCTGTCCTCAGAAGGTGGTATGGATGGTCATTGACCTATACTGCATAGAGGAGTTTGAATTATAGATGAACAGTAGCATTTTTCTGGCCATGACATTGTGACAGTGAGCCAGCGTGCACAATACCAGGACCTTAGTGTGTTTACATTCATTGTTACCCACCAGAACACATTGTGTATATCCCTAAGTGTATGCTGGGTGCATCTTCTTCCTGATAAAAGATTTCCAAACCAATCTTTAAAAGAAGAATCCGCATACGCGTTCGCTCTCTGGCTGCTTTCTATTTTGCAGCTTTTGTTGGCGCTTTGCTTCTTTTTTCAGCCCAATCAGGAGAAAAAATGTGAAACCTTGTCCTGACAGTACTGACGATGTAATGCAGGCAAATTCAAGCACTGGTATGAATTAAGCGTTTAGCAGCGTATTTGTACATTCTTGTGTATTTATTGCAGATGTGTTTGTCTCCATTGGATGTTTGGATGCATGTTTGGTTTATTTATTTATTTGATAGGGACAATGCTAGTTTCAAAACAGGGTATGAAACTAATGTGTTGCACTAAGGCTTTATAGCTATTTCTTATTCTCCTGTCCCTGTTACACAAAAAGCCCTCACTCTGAGAGCAGGAGATTTAAACACCAAGACTGTTTTAGAGCATGTAAATTGTGTTGCGCTGTTAAATCTCTTCATGCAACGAACAGAATCACATGCTAATGTGTTCGAACAAAAAAAAAAAAAAAAAAAAAAAATGCTGCAACAAAAACTTCATGCTCAAAATCACACGTGAAAAAACATTGTTATGTGAAAAAAGGCAGTATGTTTGCTGGTCCGTGTCTGTCCTGTCATTTACATCCCACGATTTCCATCCACATTGCATCTAATGTAACTTTCACCTTTGCCGAACGTCAAGGTGAGTGTGGCGGAAAACGGACCCTTTATATTCTTGAATGGCTTCACATAAACCTCTCCCGATCTCATGGACCAGCACATTGTCCCATATGATGTAACAAACAAGGCTGGGCAACTGTTGCCCCTCAGCAGAATTTCACAGTTTATATTCACACATTCGAATCTCTAACAGCTGCATTACATAATCTCTTTGCTTTCATTTTTGCTTTAGGTGTTTTGAATTCATACAGACTGTGGAGTCAAAATTTTGTACCTCTGCAAATTCTCACACATTGACTGAACCGACACAACAGAGACACATTTCTTTTCACTGGGAAGAAGACTGAGAATATTGTGAGCAGAAAACTCTCAGGTGAAATCCGCACCAAGTATCTGCAATCATGTTAAGTGTTCTTCAACGTGCGCTTTTGTCGTTGTGTGAGAACTGTGTGAAGTAAACCAGAAATCAAGATAAGTGAATGCATTTGAAGTTTTGATCACTGCGTTACTGCATTTGCCAACGGTGCACATGCTTTAAACTCCGACAGTTTCAGCTCTGTGTCAGAAATAATGTTTCTCACCAGGCCATCACCCCTTTATTTAATTCTCAGACAATCTGTCACGATTGTGAACTGTTCCTATATTCACTCAGATGTATAAATGGAGAGATGATACAGAAATGTGTGGGGGCAAATACTGTATATAGGATAGTGTATGTCAGGCAGCAAACACCCACAGTAGTAGGCCACAAACATCTGTCAGCAACATATATTGACCATAAATGCCACACGCCATAAACACAAACAATAACAAAATCCACCGATACGCAGAGAGATTACTATCACTACTAGTGCTGAACATAAAGGAAACTATGTGTTGACGTGTGCCACATGAAAATTACAACAACAAAAAAAAATATTACAAATCTAGCAGTCTGTCATTTAACTTAATTTCATTACTGCTGGACATCAGAATTAAGCATAGAAATAATAGACTTCATAACATTCACTATCACTGACACTCAAAAATACATCATAGCATCGATTATCACAAAATTCACAAGCCTCACAGACGACTATTTCTTAAGAGGCCTGTTGATAGTAGAACAGTGCCCCTAGCAGTGTGGCTGAAAATTACACCAACTGAGACGACAATTTATCACAACGGTTATAGAAACTAACAAATACGACAGAATTAAACAGCCACCCCGAGTTTTAATTTCAAATGGAGCAAGGATTGCCCTGGCCAGAATATAGGGGCCTCATTGTAATTTAAACCCTGAAATTACGTAGCCAAAAAGAAATTTACTTTTAGAGGTGCTATATGCGAGTACTTGCTATCACTACATGGTCAAGGTGAGAGCTGGATAAGCTATAGTTAGTGCATAGTAGAGAAGCACAACTAGCACTCTGTTGACTAAAAGCTTGTTTAGATCTTGCATGGCTGAGAGTCAAAGACAGGTTAAGATGGAGTCTACTACCTTTATTTAGCAATATTCAATATATATCATTTGTGAACGACCGTATCACCTGCATTTTAAAAAGAAATTCTGGAAGTAAATGATGAGACGTCATGTTATGCTGCCAATGAAATACCTATTTATGTATAGAGCCATATCTCAGTAGAGTAGTGTGTCCACACTTCATATTACAAGAACGTAGTGAAAAGGTTTGAAGAAACAACTAAAGGTGTCACTATACGCATTGTACATTCAACACAGTAAAACCTCAGTGTTCTAGCTAATGATGACAGAGGAGGCCAATATGGCAGCAAGATCCAGGGGAATTTAACAAAATGCTCATTAAAAGGTCTAATAATTAAAATATTGATTAATTAGTCTTACATTGATTCACAGTCACACTTTATCAAAGCGGAAGGCTCTAATTACCGTGCCATTATGCCACAGGCTGACCTACTCATTTTTTGTCCCATGTAATGAAAAAGAACATTTCTTTAACTGCCTTTTAAATTTTTGACCTGTAAAATTTTAATGGGGAGTACAGTGGGTGTCGACTCTGGATTGGCGGTAAAGTCATGGGTGGCTAATGTCTGTGAGTCTGGTTAAGTGGCTGTACACACCGGGAGCTGAAACACCTCTCTAGAGGGATTGGTCAGGGTTACTCTGTTTAAACAAAATTGCGTTCACCAGTCTCTGCAAAGGCACAGTGAATAATTACACAAAACTTGACTTTTCTAGTGTTTCAGTGCACTTTTTTTTTTCTTTTCTTTTTTTTTTTACAAAGCATTAAAACATCTGTGCAAAACGCCCCAAAATGTTTTTAAGAAGCATGGAAACACAGTTATCAAAGTTCTTTGATACAAGCACTTTTTGTGGTTGGCATTTGGTGGTTAGTTAATGAAGAGGTGTTGAACAGGAATTGAATCCTATTTTCCACTCCATAGAGTCAGAAAATGGTACTTCAGACACTCAGGAATCCCAATTTTCCTCCTGAAATTGGAAATGTGTAGACATGAGTGTGAGGTGCAAATCATCAACAAAGTTTTGGCTGACCAGTGGCAAGAGGCAGTGCTAGATTCAACTGTCCGCATAATCTCTGTCTGGCTATTACTATGCTATAAATGCTTCTACTTACAATCATTTTCTATATGGCGTATTAAAATGAAAATGCCAGTGCGGCTTTTGGTTGTTTGAAAGAGTACTGCACCGGTTTAGCATTGCTCTCCTATAACACTATGGGACTCAAGTTGGACTTTAAAATAACTGATGAAGCAGAACCAGAGATATAGATAGAGATATATTTATTCCACGCATTATACTTCCTTGTCCAAACCTTTCAACTCACTCCAGCGTCAGTTCCCCGCCACAGTTCAACCATCTCATGCGGGTAAATACACGTATGTTTACAGGTTTCATTTTTACAACTGGTAATACACCATTCTCTATACCAATTTTCAAAATTCTTCACACTCTTTCGTTCTCTTTACCAACATGCAGCTCGGCACAACAGATCTAAAATGCACTAATGTGACCGACACACTTGAGACACATCTCAGGATCAACTCTCTAGCTAGAAAAGTGACATTTGTCTCCCAACAAACACTAAGAGCAGGCAACATTACAGCTTGTATCACTGTTGTCTTTGAAGTAGCGTTTATTTATTTAGCATAAGTCAAGAACCCATTCCAACAAAAATGAAGGGTACTTCTTTATTGCATGTGTAGCGTAGTGCTGCATACTGTAGAAATTAGATGTAGAGACGTAGACATGCAGACTGTACAAATGGTATAAATTGCATACAATAGTATAAATGGAGTGTGCATATACAGACAATTGGCGGTGGTTGAGTTTGAGTGAGAACGAGGACCATGAATTTTGAAAGTTGTGGTCATTGAATGCAATTTGTGTCACAGCAATGGAAAATGATCAGCATCCACATTTTGTCCACACCTACTGCTGTTGAGCTGACTGTGTGAAGAGTTGTTTTCAAAAAGATGAACTCAGTGTTGAGAAATTTGTGTTACCATTTGTAAAGACTGGAGCAGTTGAAAAAAAAGAAAGAGAAGGGCTCTACCGAGTATGACATAGATAGTCAAAACCAGAGCGCAAAGCCAAACATCCATCAGCTCTGATAAAGAGAGAGATTCACACTTTAAAGATTTCCAGTTCGCTGTATGCGAGCAGAAAACATTTCCCCCTGATATAACTTATGAACACATGTATAGAAATTATACAAGTAATAATAGGTTAATATAATGCATAACACATAATGGGGCACTTTTCATAAATTGCCTTCATACAATCACTTAAAACCTCCCACCAACCTCCCACCCGATTTCAAATGCTTCTCAGTGGCACATTTATAAGATCTGCTATTTAAAATACAAGGTAGACTTCACTGATAGATAGATACATAGATAGATAGATAGATAGATAGATAGATAGATAGATAGATAGATAGATAGATAGAAAGAACCTTCTAGTATTTGAGTGGTGGAAATGAAACTCAAAAATGTCAAATCTTATCACAAAATCCTCCAAATCACAGTAAGTCCATTAATAAAAGGCTGAGGGAATGATGTCTTTCATATTTTAATGAGACATGAACAGTGTTACACCGCCATGATTTTGCTGCATCAGAACCTATACCCACCCCACCTTTGTTTGCACCCTGTATTTGCATTTCAAAGGGAGCCCCTGGGAAGCCACTTTGCATATTTACATCTGATTAACAACTTTAAATGAACATGTCAAAATCTGGAAATTGTTCATCACTGACATGGAGAGAAGCACGTTGATTCTGTACCATAAGATGTAATGGAACAAAACGTTGAACACAAACTGTGATTACGATCATATGATGTTGGCTAACACATGTGCATGCTGCATATAGAGTTGCTGTGAATTAAAGCATCTTGGTAATTGTATATTCCTCAGGGGGAAAATGTGCATTTTAGAAAATGTGGTATACAAATGAGCAAATGTGTAGGATGGAATATGAAAGTAAGAACAATATGTTACTTCATCTGGCCACATTTTCTAAAACCATAAATTAAAATGGGAAACTAAGCTATTCAGTGCTTAGAAAGTAACCGGTCAAAAAGTGGCTCTAAAGCAATGCTTTACTGATTTAGGTATATGTCTTATTTCATGGTGTATTCCACCAAGACAGACTCATTCAAATTTCATGACCATCCCTTAGTGGTCCCATTATTATGTATTTTTTACACATCTGCCCATAATAGTGAATTAAAAGGAGGGTGAAAGAATGGTCAAGCTACCACATCATTAAAAAAAAAATCCAAAATTGTAACATTCGGAGGAAAAGAAAACACAGAGTTCACAGTGTTAAGGTAAAGCTTGGTCATGGTTAGAAAAAAAAGGGGATATAAATTTCTGATGGACGCTTTGTTCTGCAGAGCTCTCTATAAGATTTAAGATATGAACTAACTATGTGATTATTAATTGGGCCCATTGTAATTTGAGGATTCTGTGCTGCATATTGTTGGCAGCTCTCCACGGGGTCTGTCTGTGCAGGAACGTGTCGAGGGGGTACCAGCCAGGATGCCTCAGCCATTTAGAGAGCAGCTTGCCACTCGCGCATCGGCATACCAATGAGTGGGGTTAAAAAGGCACGGCTCCTCTCAGAGACAGCCCTCCTTCTCCAGCTCAGCTCCAAAGGGTCTCCACGGACTAATTTCCAAAACCACCTCTTAATGTGGGCTTGTGTCAATCACCTGAACAGACAGCTTCATCCCCTGATATGGAGTAGTCACATAGTAGAGCCAAGCAGACCAAAGGAAATACAATAGTTCTGTACAGTAGCAGTAATAGGGAACATATTAAAAAAAGCATTTTAGTGCCAGATGGATTATTATTATTATTATTATTAATAATAGTTTTGAAAAAAAACATTGATAAATTAATATTATTAATTAGCAATATGCAGACAGATGATTGCATGTTTACTTATACAGGCAAATAAAAGCATGCACATAAGTATGGATGTGTAATGGATATATGGATTTAAATGGATTTGTACATTTGTAAGATGTGTTAATTAATAAATGTGTCAGCATGCAACTAAATTAATATATCAAATTGCCATGGTAACATGATCATCAGCATTGCTGATGTTGGCCTGTTTGTGAGTGCATGTGAAAGAATTAATTATAGTGAAATGCATATTATAGCTGATGAAGAATCATAGAACCTCTTATGAACAATAGCAGCAAAGCTTGTTAATTGGCTGTTGCATTAATAAACATTTTCTCTGTTTTCTCTTTTCTTTCATTTTGTGTTTGTTTTTTTGTTTGTTATTTGTTTGATTGTTTCAGTTATCATTAGCCTAATCATTAGATAACAATTACCTTGATTGGGCTTTGGTGCCTTCTCCATAGAGGATATAAATTAAAAAGCCATTGTACAAAAAGAACGACGTAGGCAAAAGAAAAAACAAACATTTAGCTAACCAGTGGCTGTGTGTCTTGAATAGAGATACTTTTACTGATACTCATTTCTGATCCACAAACAACTACACACTCCACTTAACTCCTAAACACAACTTATCTCACACTTCTCCTGAAACCCTTTCACGCTCCGGCTTCTCTGAACATTGAATAGCTGAGAAACCATCCCTCACACTGAGTTTTGCTTTTTGTGTTACAATCCAAGATGACATACGACACGAGAAATGATGAGAAAACTGTGGGGAGGCTTCCAGTAGATTGATTCTCCCATCGCTTCATTCTTTTCTAGTTAGTCTTTTATTGGCTACAAAGGTAGAGTCGTTGTGAAGCCGAGTGAGAGAGGAGTGAACCAGCCTGCCCTGTTTAATCCACGGGGCATTGAAGGAGGGTGATCACTTCTTAAGAGCACAAAGGCCTACAAGGAAATCAGTGCAGTCTATGAGATCCCAAAGCTGATTTAAAGGAGAGATGTCCCAGCTTGGGCTCCAGGCCTTTAACAGGAATAAGGCCATCCTGTACAATAACAATCTAAGGCTCCAGAGGAAAGCACTATTCATGGTCAAATAAGAAGGTCTCAGGTTTGGATGGAAACCCTGCATCGCTTATATAGACTGAAGATGTTGGGGGAAAAAAAAAAAAAAGTGATATCTGAATTATTCACTCAGTGCTTCAGTAGCATTACATGCTGCAGCTATAGACTGGTGTAAATGTACTGCAGCAGTATACTTAGATCATGTAGATATTGTTTGTATCATACATTTCCAATTACATGCATGTACTCTGACAGGCAATAAGGAAATCCAGTGAAGTCTTTGCTCTGTTTCACTTAAAGGCAGATCATGTATCTTTATCCAAAACCCTGATCAAGGCAGAGCTGCCGTGAAATAAATAATAATAATAAAAAAAGCCCACATCTTCCATTTAAGCACAAAGAGGGATCAGAAGGTAAAGATATTATTTATTTGGCTACATGTGTTACTGGATAAAAAAAAAAACAACAAAGCCATCAGATGTAAAAAGATTAGCAAAACGACAGTTGGCTGGACAGCCAGTGGCAATTTTAAGAGATAATCAGTGTCCTGCATTTTTCTGCAGCTTTGTCATCTTTATTTCAAAGGCATTGATTGCACTTATGAGCTCTTATCTACCTGATGATGTGCATTCATTGACACAATGTTAACATTATCCCAGCTAGTAGTTGTTTATGTCATTTATTGGAAATAACCCATGTGTGAAAATACAGACTGAGGAGCAGGAATTTTACGGTGCGTTTTCAAGTTCTGAAGACAGAGTGCAAAATTAATGAAGGGGAACTCTGACTTTTAGTCAATGTAAAAATTTCATTAATGTTATTATTCAGTCACCTCTGTGGTCCTGAATTTATATCATAGAGACCTGATGTGTTGAATCCTGATTGCCTGTATTTCCATTTCTTCAACATCAGGGGACCTGAAGAGCTGGGGGT
>NW_019524832.1:297198-318741 GCF_002814215.2 Seriola lalandi dorsalis | reverse complement strand
GGGGGGGGCCTGGAAATCTCAGTATGAGAAAGGCATGAGCGACATTAACGTGTGGTTCTGACTTATCTGTAAACCTCCTTTGTCCAGGTTTTATTTTCATATGTCACATTACTTCATTTGTAAATATGCTTAAAGCAGAATCTATTACAATCTTTGATGGATTATAATCTTGAAGAATCAAGCGGGCCAAAGTATTTACGTATATTGTCTTTGTGTAGTTTGTATATTTATAATTCATGGTTTTATTTTAAAGTGATTTTTAAAATACATATTTCTAAGGGACAGATTTGTTTTTCCATTTCATTTGTCTCATGTAACATTAAAGATTTAAATTAGTAATGAAATTAAAAAATGATTGTAGGGCAATCCATGGCAATACGTGCACTCATGATAGCTGAAAAGAAAGGTATTTTATTCCAATGCATTAGTACAATAAGTTCATAGTAAGTAAGGGTGACCTCAGTAGCTTTTATATGGGAACAAATGGAAGGAAAAGGCCGGTAATGTGAATGAACAGTACAGTAGCATTGTGGTCAGGTCTAGGCAGTGGTTGATTGACAGTGGTTTTCTCCAAAGACAACAACTTTTGTGTCAATATTACAGCGCACTTCACCCAGCAATGAAATCAACTCAAAAAGCCCCTTGGCCTTCAGTTTTTATTCTCTTGTGCCACTGCTTCTGCTTTCAAATGTTTTACCTTCACAGAAAGACAATGAACACTCAACGCCTTCCTAAAGTCACCTGACCCGATCAGCCGTTTGTTCAATGGCAAACAATTGAAACAGCCTTTACAGTAACATTGAACTCGAGAGGTTCACTATGTTAAATAACCAGATGTCAAGTCTAAATCAAAATGAAGACAAAAGCGCCCTCCCCTCCTCACAGCATGAAAAATAAAATGCACATTTAAACAGCTCTGTGCAGAAGTCAGTCACGATTAGTGCACAGCAGAGATTATTGATGGAATAAAATGTTAGCTTGTAATGTTAATACACACATGAAAACAGTATAGGCTGTTGGTTGGAGATCAATGCAGGTTACAGTTTAGAGTTTATTAGATGTTAATTATTATCATCAGTCAATTATTTTCGTGTAACTCATTAGAATTAATCATGATGACCAATTAGCAGAGGTTTTGCCAAAACATCAGGTGATCATCGTTGTGCATCTACCAAAATGTTAAGTTAGCTGTAGAAGGTTATCCATATTCCCGTTCATGAGAGAACAGAAAACAGAAGACAACACTGTACCTTCATTCTAAGTCCTGTATTTCTTTTCTCAGGTATCACATTTGAAGCTCATATCTTTTGACTTGCTTAGAGGATTACAGGCTCCTGGCTGTTAAAAATCTGGAATACACTACAACGTACAGTAGCTCTGCATCGCTCAAAGCCACCTGTAAGGCTACGTCCATACGTCCATACTAATACGTCATCTCTTTTGCAACGTTTTCGCCTCCCGTCCACACTACTACTCCTCCACGCGCGAAGTTTTTAAGCAGCGAAAACGCTACTGGCCCCGTTTCAGTTTGAAAACTCTGACGTAGAGACCTATAGTCACTTCTGAATACAACACGGGTAAGGAACTACAAGTTTTACTTACATTGTTGTCTTTGCTAGCAGTTCTTTTCTTTGCTGTTGCTGTTGCTCGTTCGTTGTAGTTTTTGCAATGAATCAATTGCAGATTAGACAATCAGCTTCCTGTTTACACTGGCTGGCGCATGCCCAGTGCACGTGATTGCCCAGGTGCGTTTTCAGGTGTGGTAGTCTGGAGGAAGATGGTTTCTGATACTGAGCTAAAACGCTCGTCTGGACGGGGGGATCGTTTTTGTATGAAAACGCCGTTTTAAAATGAAAACGTAGTAATGTGGACGTTGTCTTAGATTACACATTTGAGCAGCTTTCCTCACTCAGTTATATGAAAAATATTATATTTGCTTATGTGTGAACCCACACAACTTTTCTCAGCTTCAGTACTTCTAAAGTTTGAGCTGCCAGTCCCACAAATATTCTCTCCAAGCCATAAATGTTGTTGATTTACATACTAAATATAATGTCCCAGGCCACATGATCTAAAGGCTGACTATAACCTGATACAGTATGTTTATTTGAAAGGGCACAAATAATGCTTTTCATCAATTTAAGTTTTTGACTTTGCTTACTTGGATTATGGGAACTGTGGATTTTACAGCTACAAAATGAATCATAATCTCCACAAAACTCTAGTGTGCAAATGATCGATATACGCATTTCATTTTTTAAAATGAAAACAGTGTATGAATGAGTCAAGTAAAGTTCACTGAAAACTGTGCACACACTGCCATTGGTCAAAATATTCAGAACTGCTGGCAGTGCTGTAAGTAAAATACACACTTTTTTACTTTGGGGATATAGTCCTCTGCCAATTGTGCTGAAATTATGCTATCCTTATCTCAAGCACTGATTCATTCTTTGCATTTTCAATTTCCTCTGACATGGCTCTCCAATCCACGGAAAAAGGGGGACTGTTTTTGAAGTGCCCATACAGTACTTAGATTGAAGAGGAAGATACGGGTTTGTGCAAGTTTATTACACCCTCAAAGTAAAGAGAAGCAATAGAATTAACATATTTCCAAAGGTAAATGTAACAGCATACGTCATGATTACACAGTACAATCTTCAGTGGGCCATCAGATCACCTCATAAGTGATATCAGTCATAACCTGGCCGTCCACTGTGCAAACATTGACCCAAAAAAGATAAGTTCTGTCCCATGACATCTATGAAAGAACATATTAAGTGGTTTGAGAGTGTACAGCAGGTTAAGACTATAGCAGTGAAAAAGAAACTCTTCCCTGTGCAGCTATACATAGCATCCATGGCACAGCAGCAGAGAGAACATAGTAGTTGTTTTTTTTTATTGATGTGAGCATCTGTATTAGCAGTACAGCAACAGCAACATGTTGCTGTCTACATATTTCTATGTTTTTACACTGAGTACACACTATTGATTGAGTACACAGTATACATGGCCATTCAACTACAGCAGAATAACAAAAAAAAAAAGATCTTGTATTTCAAAAGCAGAAATTCATCCACAAATGTCTTTTGTCAACCAAATATTTATAAAAAAAACATTTCCATCATTTGTTCCATACGGTACATACATGTTCCGTACAGTACAAATAGAGTCATCACACTGTTTTGTGATAATTTTATGTTAGATGTTGCACTCCAAGGTTCAAGATGTAATATAAATAGTATTGTTACAGTTTTTACAACTGAACTGTACACTGGTCAACATGTCATGTCATTTTTTTGGGGGGGAAGGGATGACTTACCACACAGCAGAGTCAAGGCTACATTCAGACACAGCAGGTTATGTATTAGATTACATAATTAAATTAGCTGACCTGATGCATGGTCAGCTAAAATCTTTGGCTTCTGCACGGCCACCACAGGCAGTGTCTTGGCTTGTCTTAGTGTGTCTGTCTTTAGTAGATTTGGCTTAGCAGAGCTATAGGCAGTCGTCCCCTCAGGACCCCTCTCTGGTTCAGCTTTTTGCATTTTATTAGTGAGCTTTTCAGATGCTGGTAGGCAGAGGTTGTCACCTTTATACGAAGCCAGGCTAGCTCACTCCCCCTGTTTCCAGTCTTTGTGCTAAGCTAAGCTAACTGGCTGCTGGCCGTAGCTTCATATTTAACAGACAGATATGAGATTGGTATTAATCTTTTCATCCAACTTTCAACAAATAAGTTTATTTCATTAAACTATCCCTTTTAAATAAAAGTAGATGGTGCAACACAGCTAATATGCTACAGTAGCTTCGTCAGTTCAGCACTATTAAGACGGCTTGTTGTTGGTCAGTGGTGTAAATTTGCATGTTAAAGTAAACCAAAGCTGGATACAGGACACATTTTGTCATGGACTTATCATCACATGTGCTAAACATGGAACGTTGCTTAGGTGGGAAGAGGTGGTTGTATGTCAAATTTTCCATATTTAGATCACATGATGACAACTGAACAGTGATGACTGAATAAACTCCATCCACAGACTGTGAGATATGGTTAAAAGCTGTCTTCTTTTTTTTTTGTCAATTTGTTTCATAGTTTACAGCAGCATAACTGTTTTTTAGCCACTTAACACAACAGTGGAAGAAGCTGTAAATGTGACATTAGCCAGGTTTCCATTGCAGTTTTGTACAACGTAGAAGCGATTTTGTTTTAGAAAAATTGACAAAACACAGTTACGAATGGTCTGTGTTTACATTGAATGATGTTATGCGAATAAAGCTGGGGTTTCTCCCCATCATTATCAGTATCATTCCAATTAAATGTGACAATGGATTTCCAGCAGTCCTCCTCTTGGTTGGAGCTGGCTCCTTGGCGTATGATGCAGCAGATGCCATGACTTGAATGCGAAAAAAAGTGAGTTTGTCGAATAGTCTCACACAAGCGTATAATTTTAAGTTTTTTCAAAATTCATGTGCTTCCATTGCTCGTTTTTAAGTTTGCAGTTTCAAATTGCGCATTAAGCAGGTTAATGGAAACACATCCATTGAAATCTTATTACATAATAAAGTTGATGTAGCTACGGTGTCAGCAAACAGTTGACTATTTATTATTTCTCTACCAAAGACTGAGAGAAATGTGTGGCCTCTCAGCTGCTAAATGGTCTGCTATGTGTTCACCTGCTAGTTCTTAACTTTGTGTTGTTATAAGTGATAATCTGGAACAGAAGGTCATGTGTTTGCATGTATGTGTGCATGCCCGTGTGCCAATGATGCTTTGAACACAAAGAACAAACCACCATCCGCCTCCATCGTTCACACAGAGGGACACACACAAACATGTACAGGCAGAGACTATAGCTAGTAAATTCTTATTGCCATGCTTCAGTCATTGGAGAAATATGACAGCAATTACTCCACCACCATGTGAGTTGACCACCTCTGCAAACCATTACACATAAATATGTTGTGATCCCTGTGTTCAACAGTCTGTTATGGACAAAGATACATTCCTTTCCTTTTAGTGTGCAGTCATGTCTGAGGTCATGGCCATTTTGTCCATATCCCATTTCTTGGTGTATCTTTAGCAAGCCAAGCAAACTGGGTGCTGTAGCTCACACTGAAGTCTTTCTCTGTTGTTGGTATATGTGGGTCAAAGAGGAATCTTTTGAAAACAGGAAGATAGGAATACTGCCCAGCACTAAATGAAAGGGGTTTACAAAGCTAGAACTATTCTCTTTAATGTCTGACCAGAGCAAACTGATATTCAGTGGAAATACTCTAAGTGCAAATATTGCTACACCTGCTCCATCACTTTTGTACCTTTATACACAGAGAAGCATCTGGACGGCAGTACAGGAGTGAGATTCAATTAACTTGTGTTATAATAAGGGGCAAAGACTGGGACTTAGCAGAACACAACTCAGGTCCAGAGGTATGATTGACGTTAGCCTCCATTCAACCTCAGCATGAAAGGAAGCGCTAAGTAAACAAATAGCATGCTCTCAAAACATTCTCCGTGTATTAAATTGTTAAAAAAAAAAAAAAAAAAAACTTTTTTTGGTAACATGAAATGGTGTTTACACACAATTATAAAGTACCATTTCTGTCTACCGGATCAGTGCCAGAATGTGTATGCATTGTGGCTTGTGGACGAATTGAATAAGTCTGTGAGCCGTGCTGTAAATCTCTGAGTTGAAGGACAAGCTGTATCTTATACTGGCTTCTATCTGAGGCAGAAAAAAGCCTCTGGGCAATGATAGAGAGGTAGAGAGGACAGTGAAGGGACGATTGGTAATTTCAGCAGTATCTTATTTTGAATATTTTTCTTTACAACAATAAAAACATTGTCCTTGTGATTTTTTCTTTTTTTTTTGTATAATTTTTCCAATTATTTATTTAAAAAAATGGCAACAAATACTGGTGTTCTGATGGTGCAGATAATACGTTCCATCCAGTGACAAGTGGGATTTTATATGTGCTGAATGAATGACAGTGTCAGATCCTGTCTCAAACCTTTTATGTTTCACTTCGCTGCACATTTAACAGTCTTTCTCTTTCCTCGCAACAGCCACAGAATATATATTAGGCTTGTTGTTCCCGTGCTTGGTCATGTTTGTGAGACATAAATGTGCTGCAAACTAAACACACACACCTAATTAAAGAGGCAAACACAGATGTTAAGAGGCATGCCAAGATCACTGCAACGCTTTTACACACCGTAATGTAAACTTTTCTAACCTGTTTGATGTAATTTGATTTAAATTCAAATGATTACTCTCATAATAAGATTGCTGCAAAAGATCATTTTCAAACTAAGCATGTTAAATGTATTTATACTGTGTAACCCAATGCCCTCAGCTATAACAGTCAGATAGTCACTGTGGTTTCTATGTCATTATATCACTGCGAGTAAAGTACTAGCTTATCATTGGGGTTGTGTATGTTTGTGTTACTTTCATCATCCCATGTTGCTGTAGAACTTGTGTGGGACAGTATCCACCCCAGCAAGCATCGATCAGCATTAGAGGGTTGATTCGTCAGCAGAGTCTCAGCACTGCAGAGTACAGTTGCCATGCTGTGTGGTACAACTGACAGCAAGACTCTTACTTTGAAGTTTTATAATTGTTGTACTTATTTCATTTCATATTTAATTCTTAAACCTGTCTAATTGCCTCTTTCTTCTCTTTATATGTTGCATATTTTGTAATTTATAAGTGAGAACTAAGAGAAAAAAGTAAGATTTTTTTTGTGTTGTGTAATTGATTCTCTGTGCATAAGAAAAATGAATTGAATTGAGCTTTTTTGGGAAATGACTGAATATGATAGCATTTAGTAATTGTTTCTGGATTATTCTACCTTCTCACTAGTTCTAATATAAAGTTTAACTTACATTTTACAATTTCTTATTTGCAACTTGTTTTCACTGATGGTGTAACACCTCTGACAGTTTAGTATTTTTGCTTAATTTCCAAAAATATCAAAATCATTCAATCATCATATAAAACATTTCTTTCTTTTTTTTCTGATAATCTTTAAATAATCTTTAATATTTTAAGTGTATACAGACATATATTTGACAGCGAAGTGTGTAATTGCATCATTTTCAACTCCATATAAAACACTAACAGCAAATACTGGAGTGCCTCTGCCTGCTGTCTGTCTGTTCTGATGAAGAATCAAGGACATTTTCTCCAGAGTGCTACAATGGCACACACTTAAAATAAGTAGATGTTTATTATAAATGCTGGAGGCATATAATCTAATGAATTGCAAATTCATTACATTGTGTGTGCTTGGATACTTTCTGCCCTCTTGTGGAGGTAAAATGAGGTACATTCCACAGTTCATCAGTAAAAAGATCCAAGTGAAAATCACTGCAATAATTAATTTGATAAGTATAAGGACATATGGGATGTAGATGTATGTATAGGAAAAATAATAATAGGGATTTTGATGCATATAATACACTTTTGTAAAAAAAAAAAAAAAAAAAAGAATCTACATGAGAGAGAGAAAAATACTTTTGGATCATATAAAATGTATTTCCCTTATAAATTATACAGGCAACTGTCAGTTTCATAACATGCAAATTCTTGCCCAGTGTATGTCAATTAAATTTTTAATTTCTTGTTTTGCTAAATTTGAAGTATGCCACTTTCACTTGTAAAATTAAAACAAAAGATTTTAATAAAGACAATGTGCGCGCAGAGTAGATTAACATAATTTAGAATCGAGAACATGATACAGTAACACAGATCCTCCCTGACTCTGAGCCAGATTAGACGGAGAGTGAATCTGTTCACAAATGCCCAGCAAAAGGTCAGCGCAGTATTGAATTTTTTCAAATATTTTTCAAAATACCTCCTGGCATTGCAAATATTTTTGACCACTGCGTAATACTTTGGGGAAGGATGAATCCCCACTACTCCATGCCCCCATACCTCACTCACTCACTCTCTCTTTCTCTTACACACACACACACACACACACACACACACACACACACACATAGATACCACCACACAATGCCTGCCAATCTGCACAGAAAAACACCGCTCTGGGTTATTCATCGATTGACCATTCAAATCCCAACATATGCTGCTCTGCTTCTATTCCACTGTGTTCGCAGAAATGGACCATTTCCTAATTCTTCCACAAGTCTTCCTACTCTGTTCAGGAGTCACTCGCACACCATGTTAATGAGAGAAAAAAGTAGGCAGGAATGTAAATTGATCCAATACGTGTGTATATGTGCTCGTGCACATGCGCATCTGTGAGTGCCACAGTGAACATTTTGACCTATTTTGCAGAAAAATGCAAGGACAATATATCATCCTAAGATCTGCTCTGTAACCTTGAAGTAAATTGCCCCATGATATATATCATGTTGTTTCAAAGTTTCTTTTGCACAACTACATGTGAAGGTATGACTGATAGCAAACACAGGAGTGGGAATCAGAGAGTTTGGATCTACTTTTACAGTGTGCAATAATATTCACCCCAAGTGCTGCACTGTCAAACATCTCAGCTTTACTTTGCTATTCATGTCTTTCTACCTTTAAAGTCCAAAATGTTTTCCTCTCCAAGACCCCCTCCTGGTTTTACCCCTGTCGTTTTCCTTTTCTTCTTCATCTTTTTGATCACCTAAAACATCAGTCCATCACCACCAGAAGCTGTGGTTTACGTCTCCCTGCTGTCCATAGCTCACTGTCTGCCTTCCAGTGAGAGCTCCTCCCCGCTGAGCCGCTGCCCGTTTGCCAAACTCGAGTGTTTGTGGGAGAAGTGAGCAGGTTTTACATGGAGGACTGCCTTAATGTTGTTCAGTTGGTGGGCAGCCACACAGGGCGCTGCACTTCAGATTCACTGTTTGTTCATCTGTGCAGGGCCAAACTCATTCCTCTCTCTTTCTCTCTCTTTCTGTCACTCCATCACACACACACACACACACACACACACAAACTCTACACACCGTCACAACCTATATCTGTCAAAAAGAGAATGTTTCCAAATTAAATGATCTGAATGAAATATTCCATGTCTTGTTTTTATGTCAGGATATCGCCTGATACCATGTAAACACTTAGCCTGCTGGGATGTTTCGTCTGAGCAGCAGAGGTATGCCTTTCAGCTGGGGATTAGGAAGGGACGTGGCCTCTATAGGGCTCCCTCAGAGCAAAGCCAGTCCTCCCATGTTAATTTCTCAAGGTCAAAAAGAACCTCTGCAACGTTTCAGCTTTGAAGGTGGACTGAAAATACAATAACAGGAACCCTGCTGAATAGGAAGAAGAAAAAAAAAAAAGAAAGATTCGATACCACTACAACTACCTGTTTGCTAAGATCAAAGAGGCCAGTTACAGAGGTGTACCAAGCTGAACATCAAAAGACAGATATGTCTGTTTAATGTGAGCACATTCAGAACTTCTAGCTTCAACATAATGAAAGCAGTAACTCATATAAAAAAAACAAAAACAAGCTGATCTGCAGTATTACAGTAACAGAGCATCTTTCCGCTCTTGTCCTTGTTAGCTCAGTTCCTGGAGGAATAAGCATTGATATGACCATTCATCACTCACTGTTTTGAACAGTTATTTTACAAGCAGCACTGTCTAGGTCTAATTGAGCTACTTTACATTGTAATAAGGCAACAAAATGCACCGGATTAAAGCAGACCCTGTTCCCTTATGTATTTAAAAATAGGGCTTTGGAAAAAGCTACATTGCTTGCCTTTTGAGATTTAATGACTATCCTGTGACTCCACAGAGAATTACAGCCAGTAATTGATTATTAAAACTTGAAATTGCAAACCACATCCATTATTTGACGAGTGCATGTGTTATCCTTGTAATTAACAAAGCTTGGCACTTACCGTTTGCCAGTTCCAAGACCCCCAGAAAAATATATCAGAGGTTAGAGAGGCGACTTATAGAGCAAGCACTGTCTGGGCAATTATCTGAGACATAATACATTACCAAAGATGCTCAATACACCAAGAAAATCCCCTTCCCACCACGGCATGACCACGTTCCCTGAGAATCTCATGCAGTGGGGAAAAAGATATGAGAGCCATTAATTGTATAGTAGCAATGGGTTTGTTTTAAAATAAATGTGTCATTATTGTTGCTGCTGTTGTAAATAATTTTATACATTTTACAACTGTTGCCTACATAAAATCAAAACTGTTTTAAAGCATATAATTTTTTTTATGACTGCATATAATCTATTTATTTCAAACCCTGAAAACCTTGCTGTAGTACATAATTTTATATATAAATAATATTAAAAAAATCCTGAATATAAAGCTGTGGGCAAATGCATAGATTTTTTAATGCATCATAAAAGCCCTGGTCATTCTTTTTATTAGTCGATCATTTTAAACGACAAACAGATAATGTGTTATATGGCATGTAAAGTATATTGGAAAATTTTGGATTACCATTACCCATAATGCCTTCAAGCTATAAACAGAAAGTAGAAATCCATTGAGTAAGCCTCTGAGCTCCAAATAATGTGTCATCTACTCCTTTTCATTTACCTGATTATTATATATATATATATATATATATATATAATACATTAAAGTTCATAAAAAACAATCAGCACAAAGACTGGCTTTGCATTTACCAAATTAAAACCAAAGTTAGAAATTCCAGTTCGATCAAAGCCAAACTGTACAGTGGTGTTGCATCACTGTTTTAAGAGGGAGGGGTAATATGTTACAGCAGCACAGCAGCTCTTAATTCTCACTTTATAAGTACATAAAGTGTGTGTGTGGAGGGGGTGAGTTAGGGTAAGGGTTACTATGACATGAAAAAATAAATAAAAAAGCTGATTTGTGTGTATGATTTATACATTGTGGGTAAATCTGCAAACATTTTATTTGTATTATGTGAGAATTGTTCCTTAGGAAACACTGAAAACAGATGATCTTTCACATATTTAATAATTTTTTCATATCGACCTATGATTATCTCTGCTCCAGTCCACTGTGGCCATTGCAGTTACAGTAAAGAGCTGTTGGATTTGCTTCTGGCTTTAGATACTCCTGATGGGAGAGCCCTTTGCAAAGGAATAGTCAAAGCCTCTAACCTTCACTAAAGTGCATCCCCTAAAGAAACCTAGCGCCATTTCCTCATAGACTCATAACCAAGCCCAGATAATGCCCTTTTGTGGATCAAGAGCAGAGCAAACAGCAAGGTCTTCACTTCATTGAAGATAATCAGTAACTGGCCAAAGACATCGAAGCCAGATAACTGAAAACAGACTCGGGGAATACAACAAGAGGGGCATTTAAGCACGGAGTGAAGCTGACAACACTCAAGTACAAAACCTGGAGTCATAAGAGTAAGAGTGCAGGCAGGAGTAAATCCAATGTAGTGGTGTGAAATGTTACGAACAGTGGTGGTTGTCCATGAGGGCCGAGACAGAGCGGAGAGAGGCTTTCTTTACTGGGAGAGATGCTGTATCCACAGGCCGTTTGGGCTGGATAGAGCTGGATGAATTCATTAAAGGAAGCGCAGGCTCTCCCAGCTGCCATCTCTCCCCCTGCAGCCAGACTCCGATCAATGGCAGGAATACATCCAAAACAACATTTAGCACAAGACCTCGGAAGCAGGGGTGCATTTAAGACTTCTCTGTGTGCGCACATCTCCCCTGGATGTGAGCTCTGTTTCAAAATGTGCTATTGAAGTAGAGCAGGGGAGGTATAGGGGCAATGTGTTTGTATCACAACAGAGAAGATTGTTTAACACGGATGCTTCGAGATGAGACATTGTGCTGTTTACTGTTGGGTAGGGAACCATCATTGTGTATGTTACAGATATTCATATTGAATGAAGGAAATTTCTCTTTGAATACCGAGTGGCACTGAAAGTCATGTATATGAAGATGTGATTATCTGAAATGGATTACTTGCATCTTCAGTATAAATTCACTCATCTTAGTAAGAACAGGCACACACAGACTGTTGTTGGTGTCACTATGCATGGTGTATTTTTGGTGTATTCTCAGGTAACATATTTGCGCATACAATGTCAGATGATCAATATCAGTGAGGTCTTAGTTGCACAACCTTTAAGTAACTTTGATTTTTTTTTTTTTTTAACATTAACCCAACTTGCATCTTTGACACATTTCTTATGTATTATGTAATTTAAATTGCACTGGACACAATAAGATTTCAGACACAAACTTGGACAAGCAATAGCAAAATGCTTCCAGTACCATCTAGTGGTTATAAAAAATATTTATGTGACGGTTCCATGGAGGACACAAAGTATATGTATGTATACAGAGTAGTACCCACAGAATTCAGTAAATCATACTTGACAATGTTAGGCTAATGTGTCCCGTACACGTCCTATGTAGTGTGACTAAATTTAACTGTGCTGGATCCCATTAGAAAATCATGACTTATGTATTCACTAGAAAAATCTTTCTGCACAGAGGAGCACCCCACTGTGTGCTGATGAGAAGGCTTCATTTTGCTGTTATATTTCACGTGTGTCATTGCATTTATATGATAACCATGTATGCCCTACTTACTGAGAAATATCCTATCTAAAGACTACAATGTAAACTGTTTTATATTTGAAATAAAGCTGGGGTTTATTAGCCTAGTGATCTATTGCCTCACTCTGTGCCAGATCTTATTTAGGCTTTAGAGTTAAAGAGCTTGTGGTGCTGCTCACTGAACCACAGTAAACATGAATAACACATTGCTGGCAGTTCTTAAACATCACTGAAACCTACTGTGGGTTAAATGAGACGGTGATTTTCTAATAACTATTCTACAGTTCTTTGGGAGTCAGAAAACCCTGAATTGGACAACAAATCAAACAAAATCATACATTACAAACAGGCTGTGTTTATATATATAAAACTATGCAGTCCATGACATTCATTGTTCAATGCACTGTTGTCCAGCTGAAAAATAAATGAAACAACGAAAACACCAGATGGTCATTTCAATCGTGTCAGTGATTTACAACACCTTGTTCTTAAAAGCTGATGCATTATTGGCTTTTCAAAATCAAAACAATATCTGACACTGTTTAACCACAGCAGTGGTAATAACATCAAAATACAACCAACCCAGGCTTTGCACACGGTGTACCTGAATCTTTGGAAAATATAAAAGCTAAATTTCAATATACAATGAATTCAAATATGCATTATTTCTGATTTCCATCTTAATGACTTATGTCTAAAATTGGTGAAATATTCCACTGCCCTTACTGTAGAGCAAGCTCACAACTGATTTCATCTAATACAAAAAAATTCATTTAATCACATACATTTAAAACTAATGTACAGTGCAGACTAGTGAGGCTGTGTGCCACCTCTCCACCTGTACATTACGTCTCTTCTTCTCTCTACAGCAGTCTCGGTCCAGCATACAGAGCATGCACAGTGACACTTCCTGAGAGGTCATTTTATCTCTCAAATAGAAAACAATCATTTTCTTAAAAAAAAAAAAAAAAAAAAAAAAAAAAAAAAAAAAACCTGAATACTCAGAGAGATGCAATGACAATGAAAAGTACGATAGCTTAGTTTTACTCA
This sequence comes from Seriola lalandi dorsalis, assembly GCF_002814215.2. NCBI lineage: Eukaryota > Metazoa > Chordata > Actinopteri > Carangiformes > Carangidae > Seriola > Seriola lalandi. Next base: position 305,190 of record NW_019524832.1, on the reverse strand, counting down.
AATTTAATTCAGAGATGCTGTGTACTGCAATCCCCAGCATCACGCCGTAGCAAATAAACAATTATGCCCTTGTTGGGACTCAACCATCATTAGCTTTGACAGACCACAACTGAATGACGGTATACATACTGCAGGAGACATTCTATTTGACTTTTCAGTGAAAACTCAAAGTCCAGTTAATGTATGTCACTTACCAAGAAAAGCTACTTTCTTTCTTTCATTGGCTTCACAATCTGTTTGCAGTACACATTCAGCTTTACAATATACAGGACAAGAAGCCATGTTTAAACTTTGCACAATGGATTTGGCAGGACTGAAGAGTAGTGTTTACCAGATAAAACCGCACATCATCTTCAGCGCCCATAATCAGTTATTATATGGTCTATTGTCAAATTCAGCTTTTTCTGAAAAATAAGAAAGGACAGACCGTGTACCACAGTATGAATGTGGACTCTAGATGAAGATAACAGTGGTTTCAGTTAGCATGGCTGTTCAGTTATTGTGTATATCTTTCTTCTTCAAGGCACAAAAACACTGGGAGTGTTTGTCCAGAAAGGCCCTGGAGTTAAGGTGCACGAGGGCCCGCAGGGGTCTGCTGCCTCCCTTGCTCACAGGGTGATCCGGGCACAGTGGTGCTTGAGCTTGCAGGGCAGCACCCCACGGTTTAGCTGGTAAAACTCCACCAGCTGGATCAAGTCAGTGAACTGTGTGTAACCGTCATCCAGACTGTAGAGCGACTCCCCTTCATTATCCACCTACATGTGCATCCACACACAAGGGAATCGCACACAAAAGATAAGTGACTTATTGGAAATTAGGTTAAAATTTTGGAGGTAATGTTTGGAAGATAGATGAGAAAGAATCTTAGAACTGTATAAGCAAACATTGGATTGTACTCACAGGTAAGATCTGAAAGTGTTTGACTTTCTGCATGTGGCACAGTGACAGTACGAATGTCTTAGGGTTGCTTTGGCTGTCCCTCAGAAGAAATACTCTGAAAGCACCAAGAACACTGCTTCTTACTTTTGCCCCGTTTCAAGATTTTCTAAAATACAGATAATAAATCTAAAGCGTGAAAAAAATGAGAATTTTTTGGACACAATGTGGCATTTGCTGGTACTTAAATAACGACATAGAATAAACTGTCTTAAATTTCAACCTATTACAGACCACTAAGAAGAATCTTGCTTTTAGCCCCTTTCTTTTTGGTTATTGGAAATATGCTTACAGTTTTTTTGACAATATGTAAAGATATGTTCAGAAGCTGTGATACAATAACGTAATGCAGGTGTAATGCACTTCAAAGAAAAAGATTTACTGTATGTTACACTCTCAATGATTATATTCTGTACCTACCCACTGCACAACTGTTTTACTGTAATGTCAAATACACATGTGATTTCTGTTCTGCAAAGAATTCAGAAGTGACTTCCATTAAAAATGTATTTAACAAGGAAAGGAACCTTTAATAACAGCACTGACAGGCTTCAAAAAAATAGGTATAGAATAAAATCCTCACTGTGTAAGGAACATACACTAAATGCGACATAGAGCCAGAAAAATAGATGTCTTTAATGACTCTTTTTAAACAGTGAAGTGTACACACTGTAGCTGCTTACCCATCAATAAGACCCTGTTGAGTGATTAGACGCTGAGCCTCATCCCGAGACAGTTTGCTGTGGAACCACGGCTGAGCCAAGTGCAGAGCTGAGGCACACATGGAGCGGATATGTTACTAATCATTTATATCAATTGTGTACATACAGAAAATCAGAATAATAAAATAGTGTCCCACGAACCTATGTTTGACACTGAACTCTGTGATGTGGAGGGGCTCCCATGACTGCTCAGACGGTGGCAGCTTTTCCTCTGAGGCAGAAATGAGTTACAGCCGCAACATTAGTCAAATTAATTTTAGAACATAGCTAATTTATTCCGTCTCTCTTCTCTTCTTATTGTAGTTCAATTATGAGGTGCTTACAGCTGTTGACCTTACAAGCTTTATTTTGTTGTGGTAACCAGCTGTGTGTATGACTATAAAGCGTGTTGTTCAAAAACATGAGGTAAATTCTTAATAACAATGAGGTTGTAAATTGTAAGAACATGCGACTACATTTCAAGTATTTGTTCCAAGATTTGTTCCATTTATCTAACAGATTTTCATTAAGTTCAACAAAATGTTAAGTAATATGACTATTGCAAATTCTTGTTTACAATATTGGGAGTCTTTTCTAACTCTAGAGAAAGTTTTTAAATAAGACCCCTGACTTACCCTCCATGACAGGCCTTCCTCTACAGCCACAGACAGCGCCTCAGATGGGTTCTCGATCACCCGGCTCCTTTGGCCAGAAAAGTCCATGGCCACCAATGAGTTCTCTGAGATGCTTCTCTAAAATGACACAGTTATCATGTTGTTATTCTTGATGAGCTTATGGATGTTTAAATCATTCCTCACTTTTCGCTTTATTTTCCAATGACACTTCGTTTCTCTTGTCTTTTCCATGTGTCAAAGATGGAAAAACAAAAGCATGTCTTATACTCTACAAAACAGCCAATGTTCTTCTTATTTTTGGTTTCCTTTGTATACTGTGGAAAGGAAGTGGACTGACTTTTGGTATCGTGTGGTATTGTATTGCCATCTAGTGTCTGAGCAACATGACTCCATCCTCGTCACTTCTAGATGATTCCAGACAGAAAACCCCATTGAAAAAGGATTAGAGTGGCTTTGAGAAGAATGACACATGGGCACATTTTAGTCCTTTAAGCTGCCATCTAGTGAGTGGCTCTAAATAACTGCGCATGCTGAAGAAATTTCTTTTTTATCAGGATTAACAAAAAGCTTTGAAATTACCACATTTGTTCCTCTACCACCTACTAAGCTTGCAATTTAAACAAGTGGTTAAAACAAAGTGAGCAGTGTTTGCTTTGAGGATAGAGGCATTCCAATTCCTCTTATCTGCTCTGCTCCAAATCCAATGTAAAGATACCCATCGCCACTTATCGAAGTCTTACTTACAGTAATGTCGTGTTTAAATATGGCTTTCATTTACTTTTCAGATTGAAAAGTAAATGAAGATGTATTTCCAGGACAGCATGTACAGCTATATCTTTCATGTAGAATACAGGAGATTCAACAGCCTGACCCTCCCTTTTGGCATATTCATGCACTCTTCTATCTTTTCTAGCTAATCCTCCTGGCGAGGCTGCCGGTCACATATGACCCTCTGACAACAGAGAAGAGGTGATGAGTTGTTAAATCTGTGAGCAGCTGATCACTGTGTATTTTTAGAAGGCAGAGGGTTCATGAACATGTCCAAAAGCCATAAATAGATTTGTGTTCACTGCCACAAAAATACTCCCAGTAGAGTCTGAGGCTATTATGGGACAAGAAACCTACATTAACACACTGAAGGTGCCTCTTTCGTCCTATGTAATTATAGGCTTTTACTACACTCCTATGTGTTGGCATGTGTTAGCTCCAACAGATTTTCAGTGCATGGAAATTTGTCTTTCATTCATTTCTTTTATTAACCTGGGGGTGGTGGAGCTAGTTAGCTAGTTGTTAATATTATCAGTATGTCAGTATTTTAGTGCTTGATATGTACTATAAAGGAGATTTATCACAGCTTTCTGGCTGAGAGAAAGATGACTACTGTAGCTAGAAATTAAGTTGATGAGCACAGATTTTGTGGCCTAAGCACCAAAATAATGAGTCGATGTTAAAAGGGGCAAACTATTACTATTACTAATTATTACTACTATTTAGAAGTGAGTTAGAAGACAGTGAAATAATGAGAGCTTCAGCTTACCATTGGAGAGGCTTTTTGCTTCTGGTGTGGCTGAATGAAGTTTTGGTACAGTTGCATCCCATACTGAAAAAAAATGTTAGTATTTTAAAAACAAACCTTTTACACATTAACTGTAAAATACTTTCAATAAACTTGTCGCATAATGATGAAAATGGACAGATACAAATACTATTATTGATTGTGCTTTACTGTATATTATTTATAGACAAGCAGGAGAGTGACTAATACTTTAAACTGTATCCAGCAGACATCCAGACAATGAACACATGCTGCTTCTATCAAGAGAGGGAGTGCTAATCCAGCATCACTCAATAGTTTCCCTTGACCTCCTCCCAAAGCTAAATCTGATTCTAGCATTGACTCAGCATTCCCCCTCTTAGACACAGACCCGCAGTTTGTGATCGGCAAGCCAACCTTTAACAAGCGCATGGCTGTGATCCAGCAGGTCCTGGTGGGCTCATCATCTGCACAAAGCAGCTTCAAGTCCCGGGCTGAACTACACTTTGTGGACTGGAGAGAGAAGTTACATTAAGACAAAAAGGAGTTCAACCTACTGGAAATCAATGCTCTCCCTACTTGTGCTCCTTTTGTACAGTGGTAGCATGTCTAGAAGGTGATGGTACCTTGACGCAGAAGCCATAATCTGTAGGTGCTCCATGTAGTTTTTTGGCTGACAAAACGGTGTAGACGTCACTGTCACTAAAGTCGGCAATGAACTGGAGATGTCTTGGTTCCTTTAAAACAAGCAAGAGAGAGGCAATAATAAAACGCAAGTACAGTTATAGGTATGAAGTTTCATGCAACATCAAATCATAGAGTTGTGTCTTATATTAATTTCCACAACATGTCTGTCTATGGTAAACAAGAAAGTCATTTACTTTTAGAAATGAATAGGACATGCTTTTATTAGGAAACTACAACTGAAACAAGTGGATGAATACCATAGTGTCTTTGAATGAAACCATGCTTATAGTCTAATCTAACAACAGACGTGGAGGCAAGCACAAAAATTTAATTTAAACAATGCATATTTATCAATAAGTCTATAAAACAGTGTTATCAGTAATTCAGGGTGTTGTTAACCTATAAATGTGATGAAAGAGATAAGGATAAATTTAGAAATATTGATACAGGCTGTGTTGAGACAGTATCAACAGCCACATTGTGCCAGAGATAAATTTCCAAGGAAAAAAAAAAAAAGAAAAAGAAAAAGCACAAGGGCTACCATTGTTCTGCTTTCATGTGACACACCGTTCCCACTTCCTTATTTAAAGTAAAGCCACAGCCGTTAGTGTCTGTGCTGACTGACTAGCAACATGTCTGACCAAGACCGCAGATGAATGGTAAACCTGCTAGAGTAAAAGTGGGCACCATACCAAAGCCTCCCTGTGCTGGACAACAAAAGGTCTACTGTTGTAGGAAATGAAAGCAGTTGAGAAGTGGTTGTGTTGGCATGGCTAGTGCCTAGGTATAAGGTTCACTTGTCAGCAGCATTGAGAGCACTGTTTCTGCCTGGCTGCTGTGCCAGCTGACCTAAGGAAAATCAAGCTCAACCTGTTCCACTGCCCTCTCACAACATGAGTGAGGTACTGTATATACAGAGGATGAACTGGTGAACCCATAGTGTAAAAACAGAGGAATACAATGAGTCTTCAAAGATTATGTCAATAATTTTCATTCTTCCAATTGGTGCCATGCATTTGTTTATCCTGAATATTTACTGTGGTAACTAAAAACTGTAGCAGAGTGGTTTTATTTGTATGCAACAAATAACCCACAGATTTTTTTTTATTACTTCTGATTTTCAAAATATGCATGTGAATGATTTTGTTTCACTGACCTTGGAAGTTCCCTTATTGGAAAAATAAAGCCCTGATCTCCGCAGGACAAAATAAAACTTCTTCCAAGACTTCCTGCTTTGTTCTTTGGCATGGAGGTGTCCATGTATCTCTGGACAAGTGCTGGAGTTGAGAAAGGTCTGTGTTGGGCAGAGAAATATTTGTCAGTAGGTGGGTTTGTGCAGTAGAGTCTCAAGGCAGCACAACATATATAGACAGAGGTTGAGAAACTCACAATTGGCACTCAAGGGCAGTGAGTTCAATGTAAACAGAAAGAACCTGATACCTGTATAATCTGAGAGTGATCCACCATCCCATTGGTTTCACTGGATATGGAGACCATGTGATCTGGGAAAAAGTCCTACCAATATGAAAGCAGCATCAGTATTACAACACTGTTTGACCTCCTTAACCCACACTATGATGGGAATACAGGTGGTTTAGTTCAAACCATGCACATAATGTCATCACAAACTCACCAGGGGTTTCCTGAAGAATTCATATTTTGCGTAATTCTTCCTAAAATACAGCCGGCTGTCTGTGTCCATCCCCCAGCCCGATAGCACCTCCATAACAGACTCATGGTCTTCAATGGTTCTCTCTAGTGAGACAAGTAGGAAAGATAATGAACGACAGATTAAATCTATTTTTCACTGCTCTGTCGATAAAAGACGGAGACCCAATTAGAATCAGCTACGACGCCAAACCAACATTAAAGATAAGACTTTAAACTTGCTTAAAACCACAGAGAAATTATGTCTGCAAAAGATTTTCCTGCAAGAGTTATATTGCTTAACTTCGAGGCACGGAGTTTGATTATTAACTTTGTATCAATGTGTAACCTCTGGATGAAAGCGTGGCTCTCAAGTCAGGCAGTTCAACATAAACATTAATTATTTCCTAGAACTAAAAATGATTGTTGAATTAATGGAAAAACTTTTTTTTTTTAATCTTTTTTTTTCACACAGCCATGTGAAGAAGTGTTGTACTATGAACTATGACAAAGAAGGCAACAGGCAACAAGTGACTAATCATGATTTACATGGCTGATAAAATAAAATCTGAAAAATGACATACGCCCTGCTTTATAAATGATTTAATTGAAAAAGTATTTATAGACATGCCCTTTACACATGACTTTTTTTTTTTTAACCAAAAAAAAAAAAAAGGCCTTGAGTTTTGAGATATTGTGTTTTGACAATGGGCTCTTACAGAGTTACATTAGCTCGGTGGAATTGTGTCAAACCTGAAAGGAGAATATAGTTAACATATAGTTAATTTATCTGAATAAAGTTGAAGAATAAATATCTAGATACATGGTTTTCTCTGGATACCAGTGATATGTAGTCTTGACTAAAAATAGACATTTGATGACAAGGACAGAACAGATGGATGAATTATGTAATGTGTGCAATAGTGTGAAAATGCAGCTGAGTAATCATTTATGCAATCACACTGCCCTCTTGCAGTTCAGTATTCACAAACCATTGACACATACGTGTGTTTTCACTGTTGGCTTACTAAGAACAATATTTTATATCATTCACCATTATTTAATGCAAATGGAAGTGATGTCCCTTTAATTTACAAGCTCTGACATCACAGTGTATGTTACATAACTGTTTATAGCTAACAGCAAATTGGCAGCAGCAGGTAATTTAGAGCTTACAGCAACCTCGTGCATTCAACAACCAAAGCCACGTGGACAGGAATGAAAATGATACAATGGGAGGAACTCCATATGTGTCTGTGTAGACCGTCTCTACCACTGCAACTCCAATAGAGGATCAGAAATATTATTCTACACAAGGAAGATCAAGATCTATAATTAAGGTCTCCCTGTGATAAAGACACAGTCAAACATCAGCTCCTCTCACATTTTACACCATGTGGTTTAGGATTCAACAGAAGACATGCAGGACAGTACTTTGCGCCACTCTCAAACACATTTTCCCATCCCCCTACCTACAGCCAATCCTCTAATCAATTCAAGCAAACCCCGCCCATAGGACTAACAACATTAGTATCACATGATTAATACAAGTACATACTGTAAATATGTCAAAATCAAACAAGTGCTGGTTTCATGTATATTAAGACCAACAACCAGAATTGGTTCAGTACATTATCTTAGACTCATAAAAATGACATGAGCCATAAAAATATTTAGTTTTCACTTCATCATTTCATTCAGTGAAAACTGCTTGAATTGTTGAAAAATATCTGAAACGTGTGCAATGATTCAGAGGTGTGGAATCAGGCTATGAAGCCATGCAAGACATTACAATATATTATTTGGTTTATGAATTGCTGGTTTATTAATTACCTTTAAAAAAAAAAAAAAA